>NW_015387500.1:323453-431921 GCF_001527695.2 Protobothrops mucrosquamatus | reverse complement strand
TTCACTCTCTCCCCATGCAGGTCCCACCATCATAATTCAGCCTGTTTCCAAATGGCTGAGGCTCAAAGATGCAGCCCGGTTCAGGTATCTTCCCAAGATGCTCATTTCAGTTACTTAAAGAGAAACATCTACGCAAGATCCGAACAGTCTTTTCGCCTGGCAACTCTACTTCCTTGGGGGCAGAGCCAAGGGGCCCCTACCTTCTCCCAGACAGACCACTCTCGTTTTGACTATTTCCAGCGACCTGCTGCATCTTGGATCTCTCAATGTGCTCCACATAGGTTTGGATCATCTGCAGAAGAAGAAAAAGAAAGTACTTAATCCAGATTTCCACTCCACTTTAGAATTGTCCAACCCGAGTCCAACATTTTCTGATCTGGAAAATGGCTTTTCTTTTTTTAAAAAAATAAATAAATAGTGTTTTGGATTGTCTATACAGCAGAAGCAGAACTTACAAACTTCCAGCTATGATCGTACTCCAATACCCACTATACTAGAACAGAAGATCAGAGAAGATGGGAACCTAGTCCCACAAATCTGAAAGGAGTTAGGGTTACTGCTGTCTGTCATGGTTCCGAAAAGAAGCAGCTTTTCAAAGAACTTTGAGGCTTTATTTACCTTAAAAGAATCCTTTTATTGCTACATAGCTTCGGCACGTACATAATGAAGCCAAAAACTGAATCCTCCCACCCCCAATTACCCGCAACAAAGCATAACTCACTCCTTCATTTCACAGTCATCAATCACGTTCTCCAATTAGTTTGAAGTGTGAACTGTCCCTCCCGTAACTCCTCTGGTTACAGCTGACCTTGGCAATGCTGTACTGAAATTTTGTTATGGTTAACTATCATACTTTCCCACCCGCTATGCTAACATTGTCTGCTTTAACTCTAGAAGTGATATGCAGGCTAAATAAAACATGTTTGCTTCTTCATATATGGCAAGCAAGAACATCCGATGTTAGCAGTCTTGACACTGTCATTTACTCCTAGACCCGTACATGCCAACTAATAATAATCAACTTTTCATCCACTCTCCTAGTAAAGAGGAGATACCTCTGTGTGCCGCTGATGTAGGGCGTTGTATTCTTTCTTCATTTCAGATTCGCGCTCCTCCAACCGGGAAACTGTTGATTATTTAAAAAGAAAAAAGAAAATAAAGCGGGTTGAGGAGAAACAGAGCACTCTGAGAAAGATGAGACTAACAACTTTATAAATGGAATGAGAATACGTCTTCAAGCTTGCTCTAGTTTACTCCCAAGGCCTTGTTATAAAATTACAAATGAACAAAAGAATAGGTGGTGCCTGGATTTCCTGCTGGCTTAATTGATACAGCACATACCTTCCAGGTAGGCTTCTTAGATTCAGTCTCTGAATTTTTAAACCAAGCTAGAAATAGCCACACCCTGAGCCTAGTCAGACCATGGGCTGATCTAATGCAAGTGGCTTCTTTATACAGATTTGGATTGGGTTCCCTATGCAAACTTATTTGGAGGGCCAGGAATTGAAGCAGGAACCTTTTACGTTCCAGTAAATGTTTTACCTCTGAAGCCAACTAGGGGTTTGTCATGATGCAGTTCACGAGGCACTCAGGGAAATCCAACCAAACTTAATAAAATCTGTGTATAGAATGCAGCAGAATGGCCAAACTCTGGGAACGGCTTTACTCACTCTGGTCGGCATAATTCTTGGCCTTCAGCTCCAGCTGCCGTGTTTGAAATTCCAGGTGCTCCACCTGAACCTGCAACTCTTTCTTTTCCTGTTCCAGTGCATCTTCAAATTCAATGAATTTCTATCGAAGACATAAAGAACAGAAACGGGTGAAGTGAGCAGATAAAGTGTGACTTTTCACTACGAGCTGTCATCATTTCAAAGACGGTCCCTTCTTACAAATAGTGCACTTTTCCTATGAAAATGCATGTGTTTTAAGCATATAGCACAGTGGTGGCGAACCTATGGCACGGGTGCCAGAAGCAGCACTCAGAGCCCTCTCTGTGGGCATGCGCGCTGCCGTCACCCCAGTCCTAGGCCTTCGGCTGGATTTTATAAAACCTTTTCGCTTTAGGCCTCCGCTGCCATGTGCAAAAAAAAAAAGGTTCAATCAGTCAATTTCAACTTCTTGCAGGGAAAAAAAAAGATCTTGCAAAGTTGGAATTGATTGAACTTTTTAGTCCCACCCAGTCTACCATTACCACCGCAGCCACACCCACCCAATGGGCCACACCCACCCGGCACCCGACGATGCATAAGTGGGTTTGGGGGTGCAGTTTGGGCACTCGGTCTCTAAAAGGTTCGCCATCACTGATATAGCAGCTGTTTTCGTCGGAACAAATCAGTATTTTGAGGCCTTGTTCTGGCTTTGCACAAAAAAACTTTGTCTGCACTGTAACATTTCTTCCTTTGTCTGCAGTGCTGGATGCAGACTCGAAGGCAAACACAAAGATGGTATCAGATATCTACAATCTTTAGGCCTTGCATAACTTTGGCCAGTTCCCCATTATCGATCTAAAGCACTATCCCCCTCTCCTTGTGCTGATACAAAAGTCTCCATTATAAAACCGGCTGTTTGCATTACCAATTTCTATTCCATTTTGGTTTCATCTGTTGGGACTCCCTGCTGAACTGTGCCACCGGCTCTGCCATTTCCCCTTTATTTATTAAACAAAGTTACACAGCCGCCCAACAAAATTTACATTTTTTTTAAAAAAAAAATCCATCAGATAATAAAAACCCATTAACCCCCCCCCAGTTTCCATGACAATAACACAATCAAATCAGCCACTGGGTTGGCTCCAGCTCCATTCATGGTCCCCAGGCTCGCTGACAAAGCCATGTTTTTAATGGCCCTTTGAAAAAAGCAACAGGGTGGGGGGGGCACCTGTACCTTGGGGACAATGATATTCCATAAAGAAGAGCCACCACTGAGAAGGCCCATTTCTGTGGTCCCACCAGATGTACACCCCTGATCGATGGGAACTTGTCACATGCCCTGCCTTCCCGTCTTGGTGGGCTGGGTAGATGTATTAGGGGAGAGACAGTCCTTCAAAATAGCTTGGCCCAAAGTCATGTAGGGCTTTAAAGGTGATAACCAGCACCTTGAATTGTAACCCTTCTTAGCACTCTACACCAGAGGTCCCCAACCTTTTGGGCACCAGGGACCATTTCCGTGGAGAGAGGTTTTTCCGTGGACCGGAGCGTGCGTGGTTTTGTGTGCAGCCTGCATCTTGCAGATGGAGCTTTGCTTGTTTGTGTGAACCAGTTACTGGCATGTCGCGGCCCGGTACTGGTCCACGGACCGGGGGTTGGGGACCCCTGCTCTACACTACCTAGTGGAAAAACATCCATCAAGACACTGCTCTATGATCAGGCAGAATGACACTGTTTTTCTTCACTGTTTTTACAAGACAGAGTGATTAAATCTGATAAATTTGGGGAAGCTAACAAATAATCAACACAAAGTCTGTTTAATATCCATCACTGGCTTTCAGAAAGCTCCAATGGAGAAAGGAGACGGTAAGGAATCTAGTCTACTACATACCTATGGTCTCTTATTTTTTCTCAATAAAATACTGAATTCTATTCTGTTGTCCTTTCTTTGGCTGGAAACTTGGAGAAAAGTTAGTTTTCAAAATAGTAACACAGTAAAAACAATGTATTCGTAATCAGTCTATGATGCCACTGTATCCTGAATAAAAACAGACCAATCCAGAGATCTTGACTACCTGAATAATTCTAATTTTATGCTAGCAAAGAAGTGGAAATGAACCAATGTCTACAAATGTGATTATCATTCAAAGCCAAACCATGCTAAAATCTTTTATTACAGAGACTCAGCACCCCGGAGTTTTATTTCTTTTCCGCCAATTTAAGTCATAAGCTGCAAATGCCTAGTTGGGGAGGGATGACAGCTCAGTGGAAACTGTATACATTTTGAAGATAAAATGCTCCAATACGTATTTTGATTTAAAAAAAAAAATCTAGTAGCAGATGATGTGAAAATCCTTTGGCTGTGTCTCAGACAGCCATATTCCTGTTTAAACAATATGCTGCTAAATAGGCAAAAGGCATAGACTCATTCTAAATTTGACCTCTCTCAAATGTCAGTGGCAATCAGTTTCACAAATTAACAAGTATTAATAAGCTTTTTTTTTCTTGGTGTGTGTGTGTGTGTGTGTGTGTGTGTAATTTCTAAGTGGAATATCTGGTGTCTCTAGCTAGACCAAGTAGTGGAAAAGCCCTTTTTTGCACTGGACATTTCTGAGAATGCTGCAACTCAACCCAGTAATTAACATTGCTTTTAATAGGTACAATGACTGTACGGAATATTAAGATTGTTCCCAATTGTCCAGGTTTGCTTAATCGTGGTTTACTGAAATGTGTGAAATTTATGAAGCCAAGCTAAAATCAAACGAATTAGATCAAGGCTTATAATCCACTCTATTCTGACGGTAGAGGTCATATAGGTAACAGGGTTTCCCAACTTAAACCAGTTCCAGGTTGAAGTGTATGGATTTCAACTCCCAGAATTCCCCAAGAAGCATATTTGGAACTTGCTTAGATTGGAAGACTCTGCTGTACAGCCATTGAGGAGAAATAAAGATGTGTATAGTATGCACGGATTAACAAATTCTCTTTCCCCATCAATAATTTCAGGAATTTAATGTTTGTAATAGATATACACACCTTTGTGTAGAGGGCAAAGGAAATGGATTTGAAGGATAAGAGGACAGCCAAGCCAGATAAAAGTTGCTTGACCTTGGGCCAAGAAAGTAATTTGAGAAAACATCTCAAGACAAGCTCCTTCCTAGTTCACACAAAGAAAAAAGGAGGGGGAAAGCAACAATGTTGGTTTCTTTTCTGATCTGGTAGTTTGGGGGAAGGGGAAATCCGGGAAAAATTCAATTCAGGAAGCAGGAAAATTCTGAACAATTCAGGACAATGTTATGTGTATTTCTATGGATTCTAGGGAGATAGGCATCTCACACCCCTCTTCTACCACAACTTCACTTATTTCTTCTACCATTCTCACAACCGTCCATCAGAAAATTACAAAAATTAACAAATAAAAACTTGTTTGACAAACCATAGATTCATATTTCCCACTATGCCGTAGTTCATGTTAACCGTGGTTCATTGAGTCATAATGGTTGCACAGGCTCATGGCACTAAGCCATGACTGATATTTTTACATACTTTTACTTCAAAAGTATAAGCTAAACGAAAACCAAAATATCCAGATTATTTGTGCTAAGGTGTGTACCCAAGGTAACATAAAAACACCATGCAGCTCATTCTTTTTCTGTACTTCTGTAATAGTCATAATTTTGCAACAACCAATCATTTCTTTCCTAATCTTAGGATCTAGAGACCTGGCCCAGACAAAAAGCATCAAATGTCTGTAATTGTCTTATCCAGAGAAGCAGATAGCTATTTTAACATGGTTATTTGAAATCAGCACAACCTCCATAACACAAGCCTACACACATGCCCATACAGAAGGTAAATCCCACTGGTTTTGACTTTGCCTGGATCATGATGATAATATTTTGTGAGCTTACCCCACATAAAGCAAGATCACAGTCATAAAAAATATACCGAAAGTTGTCGAGAATGAGAAATCGGATTTGTTTCTAATTTGGGCAAGATTAAAGGAACTGTATTAATACACTTGCAATTCAGTGGTTGTCAGAGTGTGTCAGCCACAAAAGTGCTTTTACAGAAATGGGTAAGTAATTATTTGGGAGCTCTCATTTCTGTTTCAATGCACAAGCTGCCCATCTTAGTCCAAGCCACACCACGGGTAGAAATACAATGGGAGACCAGGCCTCCCCGCTGACTTAATAGAAAGACACATCCAAGAAAGATGAATCTTGAAAAATAAAAATAAAAAGATCCACCCTGACAGCACCATCTTCCACATTAAAGCTCCTAGCCTCCCATCTCAGCAAGACATCATCCATAAAGCAACATTTTAAAATAATGAAATCGAAACCACACTCCAGTCTACAAAACTGCAGGACGCAATTGGAGGACTTTAGAAGATAAACATGATGTACGAAAGCAATCGGAAGATTCTCGGAAGTCACTCACCAAAGCCAGACGTGTTTATTGCCTAACCACGGTTTGTAGAAAATAACAGTCTGATGGAAGATTGCATGCCACATGAAAATTGAAACCATTCCTTGCAACTAACAGTGTCTGAACTCGCTTAACATATTAAGCAGAGCACGCTAAATGAATCGAGTCACTGGGTGAACTGAATTCAGTCTTTTAGCTCCATTTTGGTTTTTGTTCTCAACAAGAAAATCCAAGTTGCTGGATCGGCTGGATTCACATAGCACTTCACATAATTTAACGGGGCCAAGAAATCCTTGCAGATCGAGTGCATCTACTAACTATGTTATTCAGATGTGGTTTCTGGCCACCTGCCACCACCAAAGAAAGCCCTTTTTGTATTTGGTTCTTCCTATGTTTACAAATGTATCTTTTTATTCCATGCAATGACTGAAAGTATATTTTTGCTGGCATTTTTATCAGCCCCAACACGTTCTTTTCACTAGGCTAAGAAAGGCATGGATGGTACATCCACATGCTAAGTGGAAGAAAAGGCAGTTGCTAGGAAGCAAGCTAAACTTCTGAAATTGAAAATCTAGAGAAGAGGAAAAAAAAGAGAGCATATTTTCAAAAATTGGGACAGATAAAACGTATTTTTCAAAAGACTAGCTGGGTGACTTTCTGATGTCCTCCAAAGATAAATTATTAAGTTTTCAGACAGGAATTAATACAGGGACAAGCCAATCTATTTGGGTTGCCTGCCAAGAGGGATGGAAAAGGCATTTGGATGAATGCCGACATAATATACCAGCAGTTCCTACATCTAGCAACCTCTGATTTTGATTTTTTAAGGGTTTTTTTAATCCCACCGTTATTATTTTTTATAACTAACTGAAGGTGGTGAATATACATACTTCCTCCTCCTGCTATTTTTCCCACAACAACTTTGTGAGGTGGGTTGAGCTGAGAGAGACTGGCTGGCCCAAGGTCACTCAGCCAGCTTTATACCTGAAGCAGCACTAGAACTCACAGTCTCCTGGTGATTGGTCCAAAATCATCCACCTGGCTTTCATACCTAAGGTGGGATTAGAACTCACCAACTCCTGGTGATTGGCCCAAAGTCATCCAACTAGCTTTCATGCGTAAGGCGGGCATTAGAACTCACGGTCTCCTGGTGATTGGCCCAAAGTCACCCAGCCAATTTACATGCCTAAGGCGGCACTAGAATTCACCATCTCCTGGTTTCTAAATACTAGACCAAAAGGGGCTCTCAAACTGTTGGATGACAGTTCCTATTATCTCGAGCGGAACAGATCAAGGTTGATGATGAGAATGAGAAGCGAAAACTTCTGAAAGACGATTGACCCGCTGGAGCTAGGAAAAAGGGATGGCCGACACCAGAACCGTTAGTTTGATGGGGTTGGGGGAAAAGTGATGGGGAAAACGAATCCTCCCCACTATGCCATTTATTCATTGGAAGCCAACTTCATCTCCCTTCCCCTCTTTTCTCCATAAATCCGAGTCACCCTCTCCTCTTTGCCCTTCAGGAAAGCCAATTCACAACCAATTCAAGCTCCAAGATGCCTCCAGATTTAGGCCCCCTCACCCAATGTTTTTCTAAACCTGCTTTCATTTTTTTTTTTAATTTTAATCCACCCTAAGAGAAACAGCAGCCAGAGCCCTCTTTCAGACACAGGCCAGGCTGAAAACAGCTGAATAGCTGGAGCTCAGCCCCCTGGCCCGGAGCTTCTCCCCCTCGGGCCCAAGGAACGGGGGGGGGGGGCAAAGATTACGAAGGCTCACAGCATCATAAAGCAGCGATGCTTCTCCTTCCACAGAAGAAGCTGCTACTCCTTTGAGGGCTCCGATCTGATGAGAAGGATGGAGGGACGGACGCTCAGCTGCACCTGCGGCTGTGCCCGCGAGTCAGAGGGCCGGAGAGGCCTCGCAGCCTTCCCACCCCGGTTCCTTCGGCCAAGTTCGGGCCTCCGACTCGCCCTAGAGGGGAGGAGGGAAGGAGGGAAGGAGGGGGGGGGCTCTTGCCCGTCCGGCTCACCTCCTCGGCCTGCTTGCGCAGCGCCTTCTCCCGCTCGTACTGGGTGAGCAGCTGCTCGTTGTCCTCCCGCAGCAGCTCCAGCTCCACCTCGTGCTCCTGGTTGTCGGTCAGCACCGAGTCGAGGTTCTCCAGCACCGTCACCACCAGCGGCATCAGCTCCTTCACCACCTCCTCGTCGTAGCAGCGGATCAGGCGCTCGAACTCGCGGTAGATGCTGTTGGCCAGGCCCGAGACGCGCTCCGACATCACCGAGCCCGAGCAGTAGTCGTCCCCGGGGTAGCCGCCGACGCCGCCATCGTCCAGCTGGATCTCCAACATCTTGGCGGAGGCGCCGCCGCCGCCGCAGCCCGGGCGCTCCCCTCCGCCGCCGCACCTGCTCGGCCGGCCCGCTTGCAGACGATGGACGGCGGCGGTGATGCTCCCCCGGCCTCGGCTTCGCTCGCCACCGCTCCGGCGCTCGCTCGCTCGGCCGGCTCTGCCCACCCCCGCTCGCCCCGGCCCTGCGCCACTGGCCACTCCCGGCGCCCGCCCGCCCGCCTCCTCCTCCTCCTCCTCCTCCCCTCCCCGGCGCTCCTGCCTTGCGCGCACAGGCGCAGCAGAGAGGCAGAGAGGCGGTGGCGGCGGGCGGGCGCCGGCTCTTCCCGGAGGGGAGGCTGAGCAGGGGGTCTCTGGGGAGCCTCCTTCCCGGCCCAGGGATGGGGCTTTCCTTCCTGAACCGCCTGGGCTGGGGGATGCAACAACAACAACAACAACAACAAGGGCTTTCCTGAGCTGCTGAACGTAGAACAGAGAGTAATAAGATCGGAAGGGAGCTGGGAGGTCCTCTAGTCCAACCCTCTTCCCCTGGCCCATTCCGGACTTTCTTTGGAGTTGATGGGGTGGATACACGGGATCACAGAAAGACTAATAAGAGAAAGAGAAGGAGGAGAATGATAACAACAACAACAACAATAATGACGACAACAGCAACAGCAACAACAACAACAGCAGCAGCAACAACAACAACAACAACAACAACAACAACAATAATAATAATAATAATAATAATAATAATAATAATAATAATAATAATAATAATAATAATAATAATCTTTTATTCATTAGACATAAAGCTCAGTCAACTGAGCATTCAAATTGGCTGGCGCTGATGGTTGACACGGGTTGCTACCAGCATCCTAGGTGTCAACCAGGTACCTCCTTAAAATATAAGATGTTCCGAGTAGCGCAGTTTTTTGTAATATTGCTGGAGTTATTGCAGGAAGCTGCAGTTTCTTGATGTATTTTGCAAAGTTTTGGGACATAGTTCCCAGTGCCCCGATGACAATGAGTATCACTGTTACACGTTTCATCCATAATCGTGGAGTTTCCACGGCCAGGTCGCAATATTTCATTATTATTATTATTATTATTATTATTATTATTATTATTATTATTATTTCTTCTTCTTCTTCTTCTTCTTCTTCTTCTTCTTCTTCTTCTTCTTCTTCTTCTTCTCCTTCTCCTTCTCCTTCTCCTTCTCCTTCTCCTTCTCCTCCTCCTCCTCCTCCTCCTCCTCCTCCTCCTCCTTTCATGAGTCATTTTAACAGATGTCATTGGTACTTCACAAAAAGCTTATGACTTTTAATAAAAATTCTTAGTTGGAAAAGGCTTATGATTTTTGCCACCATATGGATTAACATGTCTCGCTCCTACAAAGATACATTCCTGATGGATTATGCTTCTTTTTTTAAAGGGGAGAAAAATTTGCCATTAAGCAGTTGTTCCTGGTGCATCAGATTCAACCAAACTCTTTGGAGTAACTTCATTAGCAAACATCAAAATATATTAAATTGTGTTCTTAGATAGCTAGAATGTCCTTGACAAAATATAATAAGACTGCTACTTCTATATTTATTACATTTGTACACAGCCCACGTCCCAGAGACTCTGGGTAGTTGTATTTACAACAGCCCACAATAACCATTTTACAGATTTTACAATACCCTATAATAGCCTTCTTACTGAGAACAGTTCTTTCTGCAGACCTATCCAGTCTAATTCCTCCATTAGAATGTAAGACTGAGTTTAAGCAGGCAATCTGGTCTCAAACTGACTGCCATTATGGTATGGTGAACTGTACTTTTATTTGATAGCAATTTTAAAGCATTTGCTATCTTTTTCAGCAATTCTGTTTTTGCTTTCTTTGTTGATGGTTTATGAGATCTTTGGGGGAGGTATGTATCATTTGGGTTTTTTATTAATAGGAAGTTTGAAGAGCAAACAGTAAAAGATTCAGCTGAGAGAGTCTTACTACCATCTCAGCAAAGAACTGGAGTTGAAATTAACTGCATATCCAGAGGCATGTAATATAATCCTTCTTCCCCACATACAATCACACACTTCCCAAATGACTAATCAATGAGGCATTAGGAGGATCTGAGACTGGTTGTAAAGCATCTGGGTTCTGAAGAGACAGAAGGCAAAGAACAGGGAGCCAAAAACACTCAAGGGAAACCCTTTTTCGCTACTTATAAAAGAGCTGTAAAAGATTGTTCAAGGCTGTGGATTGCTTTGTCAGGATCTCTGTAGAATGGAGTTTTGGATAGCTGATATCAAAGTGTTTGGGGCTTTTTTTATTAGTCTGATTTTAAGCAGTTGCTCTTCCCACGTGCACAAAATAGATAAGGTAAAAGGAAATAAAAACATGCAGAAATGCATACATGCTTTGAAGAAAGCAAATAAAAAAGAAACAGCAAGTCTCTAGGCAGAATGAGGTTTGGGAAAACTGCCGGATGCTCCTCCCAACACAAGAAATTATCAGCAGTAAGTATTTTGCTAACATATTGGTTATATGATTAAGTTTTAAAAGCATCTACTTTCACATTTAGGAATGACCATGGCTATATTACTGCTTGTGACAGAAGTTGAAAAATTCATCTGTTCTATCTTAATTCTATCCCATTTTGCAGAGATATTTTTTTCATCGCATGTGATTCCCACATTTTGCTTTGCTTGCCATGAAATTGGATAAGCTTAATAATAATTTGTATGTGTTCTTTTAAAGTTGACTCCAACAAAATGCATTACCGTGCTGCAATTATTCCATGCCTTATGACATCCAGATGCATTAGGACTGCGATTCCCAGAATTTTCAACCAACAGATCCAATTATCCAATCCAGACCACCTGATCAATTCTTGGCTCAGGGTTTTACTCTGACCTGGCTCCATTCTATGTGATCTACAGTTTAGTCCTATCACGGGATCAACCTGATAATTGAAATAACAGTTTTTTTCCTCTGCCCATGACTCTATAAAGACCTTTTCCTGGCTTTCTGTTATAGAATGGTACACAGTATATTCCTCTGGAAACTCCTTGGGGATTCTTCAACAACCTCAAGCGCACAATTTATAACTCTTACAGGCCATATTTCTGTGCCAATATTGTATTGTGCTAATTGCCAGCACATTGACTACAATTTGGATGCAATCAAGCTTCAGAAATTATGTTTTTTGCTTACCTATTCCTTTTTCCTTTCAGTGAGTTTTGGCCTTTGCTGATTTTTACCAAAACAAATAAACTGGCTGGCCCAGTAGAGAACACACCCTGTCCACTGCTAAAAAAATAATAATTGGTAGCCCAAATACTGTATATCAGAACTGACCATCTAAGTCCCTTCTGCATCGCACCCAAAATGAACGTTATATAGTGGATAATTAAATTACAGAAAGAATTATTATCCCAAAGCAGCGTGCATAAAGTTAGTAACAGTCCATTCCTGCTTGGAGGCTTATAATGTGAAAAACATAAATAGATAATGGCAAAAATGAAGGAAAAAGGAAAAGTGATTTTGGTGAGCTGTTACTGCTAAATGTCTTATAATAGCTGACATGAGTAGAAGCTGTTCTCAGATACCAAAAGGAGCTGAATTATCAGCTGCACTAACAGATCGGATCCTTCCAATTTCTCTCTGTCCTGCAACCACTTAGAATAACTGCTAATAGGCTGTGGAAGGAAAGTTAAAAGTTTGATGGAATAAATCTCACTGCAGAGTTGATGAATGGATGCTTTCAGCTCCTTCCTCTGTGGTGCACTCTGGTGGAATTACATAACAGCACAGTGAGTGAGGATTATTTCTGAGAACTATACAGTTTTAGGTTAACAGCTAATCTTTAGAACTGCCATAAAATGCACCCATATCTATGAAACGCTTTTGGATTTTCCAGCTCTACCTATAAGAGTAAAATGTTCTTTCCTATTTGTGAAACGTCTCTAAGATGGGGCATTTGCAACTGTTATGCACAGCATTCCTTTTTTTCTTTTGGCATGGACTTTATTCCATTTTTTAAAAAGTCACTTAGGAGATTTTTACAATGGAGAGCCAACAAGAATGATTCAAATGCCTGGTGACAGTTTGATGTGTTGCTCCATTGTGGGGAAAGCATGATAGTCGAGCAACGGGAAAGGGAAATTTTATTTTTTTTTCTCTTAGGCCGCCAATTCCCAAGAGCTATCGTCAGAGGAAGAGCTGAGTCATTACTACTCTCTCATCCTTCCATGCATATAATAGTCTGCACCACAGAGGAATATCTTGTGTCCTGAATAATTGACAAGGCCTGATAAGCATTCCTTGATAATTAATGTGAAATACATACCAATCTCACATCTTGTTCTACCCTAGAAGCCAGCAATATATACTAAACTCTCATATTTTAATGCCTATTACTGGGTCTCTACCACAATTCAGTTGACTACAGGAACAGCAGTGGCAGTGACATGAAATATAAAAGACTTGATTAAATTATTGTGCCTATATTCACACAACACCCTGAATCTTGGTTCCTAACATCCCTTCTAGAGGAAGGTTTTGAGCTGATGTTTAAGAAAGACTAGCAGATGCTGGATTTGCTGTAAGATCTTTTAGCAGGTATTTTTCTTTCTTCCTAGTATTTTTCACACAGCTGCAGGGTCTGGTTTGTTTTTTTCCCCCTGGATCAATCTAGTGTTTGCAACCGGAATAGTGTCTTTCCACATATCCGGCTCTTATTCTTGTAAGCTTCTTCTGATCTGTTCTTATTCTCTGCTCACCATCTAAGTACTTAGCTGGACAGCTCCGCACTAATTTAATTTGTTTTTTCTTTGCTGGACAGCTCCCTTGTCTCAAATCACAGGCTCACAGCCCCTACCTCTGTGGGAGGGACATATCTGCTAGCAGGAATACCCTTTCCCATTGATTTATGAAGATCAATACCGTTCAGAAGTCA
Organism: Protobothrops mucrosquamatus; assembly: GCF_001527695.2. Taxonomy (NCBI): domain Eukaryota; kingdom Metazoa; phylum Chordata; class Lepidosauria; order Squamata; family Viperidae; genus Protobothrops; species Protobothrops mucrosquamatus. The sequence goes on along the minus strand of NW_015387500.1, from coordinate 418,569 downwards.
CGCTTCCCTTTTTACATGTAGCTGAGGTTTTAAAGAGCAGCGATACGGAAAACAGAGGAAAGAAGGGATGTGATATAATCTAGTTAGACTTCTCCCTGACTCTGAGTTATCATGCGTGAAATGAAACGATTCCTCAGCCTAGCAGGGAGCTGCAGTATTTAATTGGATTTGAGACCGATGGAAGGAAAGATGCATTAACAGCTGTTCCTCCTCTTCCCTTCGGTCTTGCTTAGGCCATTTTGGGCCAGAAATGGGAATTGAATCATCACAATGAAACAGCACATAACTGAGGCGGTAACTATCTCTAAAAGAAAGCCATATTGAATCAGGGAGAATTCCCACTGATACAAAGAAGGGGACACAATAAGAAAGTTTGAGGAAAAAGCAGTAACAGAATATTGGTGTCCTTATATGTAGCAAACATTTTAATTTAAAAGATTTGATTACTTTGTACTTTATCTTATAGTCTACGTCCTAGAAACTTTGTTAGAATTTTACACCACTGCATTCTCTCATGTTCCAAAATATACAGAAGAAACAGGACAAAAGGAAGCTGTTTTTCACAGAAGCTCTTTGGTGCAAAGCCCAGCCAGTGATTTTACTTAAGTACCGGTACTTCTTCCTTAAATATGTCCTTGAAGCTTCCAAATGCTAGAAATATTGATTAAAAGAAACCTCTGAGGTTGGAGAATCATATCAATAGCTGACTGGCACAGTGCATGCAGCTATGTAGAAGTAATTTTTCTACAATGGAAAATTTTGCTACAAAGCATCGCTCAATCCTATTCTTTCTACACAAAAGCATCAGAGAAGGTAACAGGCAGTGGAGATCAAACCTTTTCTGAAGAATTACAGGGAGTTTACAGATGTATAGAAAGGGTAAGGAAAATCAAACAGGAGGAGCACTGGAGATGGCACAAAAGAAATTGTGGGCTGCCTTTCAAACAAAAAAAAATGTGCATGAATGTTCTTGCACTTGAAGAATTGGAAAGATATCAGACTGAAAAAGATAGTTATATAACTAAGTAACAACATTTGTCCTGCAAAGCCAAGATGTTTGTTGCTTTTTGAGAAAGCAAAAAGCAATAAGGTAGCCTGTTCCAAATGTACTTTGTTATTTAACACTCTTTTTCATGTCACATCTCCTGGACAGGTGAGATTATGAAAATGACTTATAGACAATAATATCCCACTTATGATGCTTTTTTTTTCTCAGTAAAGGAATCATATCTTTCAAGCTATTGGTGAAACATAGTTCTAAGAAAGATCTTAATGGCTATTGTCACTTCAGGTTTATTATTGTTCTCTGATTTTCTTGTGTCCCCCCCCCCCCGCTCTGTCTGCCTTTAATACATGTATACACTTGAGTCTGTATATAATATTAAATTAATAAATTAATGTCTAGCCTACTTCGTCCAGTTGATTCTGGCAGCCTCACAATGTTGAAACAAAACAAAATTCTTCAATTAAAAACAACTATTTAGGAATAAAGTCCTTCAACCATGTTCCCAACAACAATAGGCGCCTATCTACCCAACTCAAGGCCTGCAGAAAAAGCTATTTTTTAAAAGAACTCTCAAAGACGGGCATTGTAGGAGCCCTGCAGATCTCCAGGGGGATATTAGTTTCAAAGGATCAATGCCGCAAACTACACCTCGAGGGCACACTGCCTAAAAATACAATCCATGTTTGTACTATATAAACAGAACTGTGGGGGAAAACCCACTTCTGTTGCACCAGAGAAAAAGCATCTTGTGGCACTACATAGTATTTTAAAGATGGTGGGCATTCATTGAACATAAATCTTAATTCTTCCTTACTCAGAGAATGTAAAAAAAAAAAAGCACGAATCACAATAATGGTGTTTTAACATAGCATTACAGATAGGCCTCCACCTATGACCACAATTGAGTCCCAAATTACTGTTGTTAAGCAAGACAGTTGTTAAGTGAGTTGCGCCCCATTTTAGGACCTTTTTGCCACAGTTAAGTGAATCACTGCAGTCGTTAAGTGAATCATGCGGTCATTAAGCAAATTTGGAACCCCCCATTGAATTGGCTCGCCAAGAAGTTGGCTGGGAAGTCACAAATGGGATCACATGACCCGGGGAAACCACCCATCATGCTAGTGGCCAAGTGCTTGAATTTTGATCATGTGACCATGGGGATGCTGCAATGGTGGTTAAGTTGCAACGGATGGAAACTAACCAAGGAGAGAAGCAACCTAGAACTAAGGAGAAACTTCCTGACAGTTAGAACAATTAACCAGTGGAACAACCTGCCTCCAGAAGCTGTGAATGCTCCAACACTGGAAGTTTTTAAGAAGAGACTGGACAGCCATTTGTCCAAAATGGTATAGGGTCTCCTGCCTGAGCAGGGGGTTGGACTAGATGACCTCCAAGGTTCCTTCCAACTACTACTACTACTACTACTACTACTTATTATTATTATTATTTTATTTTTATTATTATTATTATTATTATTATTATTATTATTATTATTATTATTATTATTATTATTATTTTCATTGCCGTTGTGATTTCGGTCACTAAATGAATGGCTGTACGTCAAAGATTAGCTGTACTCAAAATGTGTGAAGTCTATTGCTTTAGAAATAGACCTTGGGCTGCAATTTTCAGCATATTTATGTGGAAGCAAACTCTACAAAACAGTCTAATGAATTATGTGCCATCGAGTTAATGGTCCCTCTTACCAACCACACAGATAGATTTTCTCAAGGATCATCTGTCCCAGACCTGGTCTTTTTCCAACGGTGCACCTATCCCTAATTTAATAGTGCCGATTTACCTTGCTGATGGTTGTCTTCTTCTTCCCTTTCCTTCTATCTTCCCAGTTCAGATAAGATGTCCAAACTACAGTAACTTGAGCCTGGTTATGTCTTCCTTGGGTAAGGACTGAAAGTTAACCAGTCTGATGATCCATTTGTTTGTTTTCTTGGCTGCCCATGGGGTTCTCAAGAGTCTTCAAAAAAGATGTTGAGAGTTTGGGAAAAAAATCAGAGAAGAGCAACTAAGATGATCAAAGGCCTGGAGACTAAAATGTACGAAGAACCGCTGCGGATTTGGGTTTGGCTAGTCTAAACAAAAGAAGAAATAGGGGAGACATGATAGCAGTGTTCCAGTATCTGAGGGGCTGCCACAAGGCAGAGGGGGCCAGGGTGTTCACCAAAGCACCAGAGGGAAGGACGAGAAACAATGGATGGAAACTGACCAAAGAGAGAAGCAACCTGGAATTAAGGAGAAACTTCTGACAGTGAGGACAATCAACCAGTGGAACAGCTTGCCACCAGAAATCGTGGGCGCTCCATCACTGGAGGTTTTTAAGAAGAGTCTAGACAGTCACCTGTCTGAGATGGTATAGATTCTCCTGCTTGAGCAGGGGACTGGACTAGAAGACCTCCAAGGTCCCTTCCAGCTCTATTCTATTCTATTCTATTCTATTCTATTCTATTCTATTCTATTCTATTCTATTCTATTCTATTCTTCTATTCTATTCCATTCCATTCTAATTCTATTCTGTATTTCTATTCTATTCTAATTCTATTCTGTATTTCTGTTCTATTCTATGCTACTCTACTGTATTCTATTCTGTATTTCTATTCTATTCTTTAATTCTATTCTATTCTGTAATTCTATTCTATTCTATTCTATTTCCATTATTCTATTCTATTCTATTTCCAATATTCTATTTCCAATATTCTATTTCCAATATTCTATTCTATTCTATTCTATTCTATTCTATTCTATTCTATTCTATTCTATGGGACACATTTTAAATTTAAACCAATGATTTTATGATTGATCTTGGACTGTAATAATAAATGACCAGATATAGTAATTGTTTCTGAGACGTTTTTCTGTGAATAAGGAAGCTGGAAAAACAATCACACGTCCACCTCCCTCGCCTTGCGAGAGACAAATGCGCCGCCTCAGAAAAGGCGGGAACGACCCACTCCAAGGGGGCGGAGCTTCACGCTGAGGGGCGGAGCAGAGAAGCCTCCCGCATCGAAAGGTGTCAAACTGCAGGGGGCGGAGCTTGCGAGCCTCCTGGTCTCCCCGGAGGAGGCGTGGTTCGGGAGGCAAAGCTCTGCTTACAAATAGGGGAACGCGTAAGGGAGGGGAAGAGGGCGGAGCCACGTCACGAGACAGAAGGGCGGGGTTTCGCCCGAGGGCGGGGTAGTAGGCGGGGCGAAATGTCCCTCCCGCGAAGAGGAGCGCCAGCGAGGAACAAAGAGAGTGGCTGATGAGGAAAGGGGCGGGGACTCGGTCCCGGGGATGGTGGGCGGGGCCGGGTAGTAGGCGGGGCGAAATGTCCCTGCGCGAAGAGGAGCGCCAGCGAGGAACAAAGAGAGTGGCTGATGAGGAAAGGGGCGGAGACTCGGTCCCGGGGATGGTGGGCGGGGCCGGGGCGGGGCCAATCCGGTGCCTGCCTGCTGCCTCGGGAGAAGCGGAGCGGACCCGCCGGGAATCGGAGCCATGGCGGAAGCGGCGGCCGAGAAAGGTGAGCGGGAGCACGTGACTCCCCGCTCGGTCACGTGAGCGTCCCCCCCCCTCTTGAATCCTCGGCAGGAACCCCGGCTCCCGATGCAGAGGAGAACCGGCTGCCCCGGGGTGCTTTCTTCAGTGCAGATCCCCAGGCGCGCTTTGCATATGCTCAGAGGGGCCCTTTCGCACTGGCGCCTTTTTTTTTTTTTTTGCATGCTCAGATCTGTCCCAGCTCACCCCGTGATTCTGCACGTGATTTCCTCGGGGTAGGAGGGCAGGGGCTGGCATGGCTTAGCAGGAGAAGGGATGGTGGAAGTCTCCCTGGGCGAGTTCCCCACCACCACCCCCAAAAGAGACGACCAGGGGCAGCTGCTTGCCCTGGCTGAAGGTTAACTCTTAGCGTGCATGTTGAGTAGGCACTGCTCATCTCAGTCTGAAAAGCGACCCGTTGGTTAGCTTACAATTAAATGTGAGAAGATGTCAAAAACGTTAAACACAAAGTCAAAACAGCAAAAAAGGGCAAGATCAGAAAGAACAATAGGCCCTGGGTGAGAACATCTGGAAGGGAGCAAGTAACATTGGTTTGAGATTGCCAGCATCCCGTTGACATCAGGTTGACTCATCATGTGAACGGGAGGTGGGATTAGGAGATCTTTTGCCTGGATTAAGCCTGGGCTGGGGTATTTTGGCCTTTGTATCCTGGCAGTTCCCAGGGGTTAAAGCAGGGGTCTTCAAACTTGGCCCTGTTATGACTTGTGGACTTCAATTCTGGGAGTTGAAGTCCACAAGTCATAAAAGGGCCAAGTTAGAAGACCCCTGGGTTACAATCTCAGATTGGGTGTCAGCTGGAATGCAACCTTTTCTACCACTGTTGTTAAGTGAATCCCTGCACTGGTTAACCGAATCATCTGGCTTTCCCCATTGACTTGTTGGAAGCTGGCTGGGAAGGCCGTAAATGGAGACCACCTGACCCTGGGTCCTGCAACTGTAACCAGTACATGCCAGTTGCCAAGTGCCCAAATTTTGATCATGTGACTGGGATGCTGCCCTGGTCATAAGTGGAAGGACCAGTCACAGAGTCACTTTTTTCAATGCCCTTGCAACTTCCAATAGTCACGAAATGAATGGTCGTAAATCAAGGAGTACCTGTGGCTAAAGAAAAAATACAGTCGAACAAATATTTGCAATAAACACCGTCCAAATTACATGGTAAATGTAAATGGATTCAACAATGTAAAGCGCCTCCTTGTGGTCTTTGCAGTCCCCTTAACATGAAAAAGTGGGCCTCGCTGTACTACATTCCAATTTTGGGGAAGTAAATCAGAACCACAATTAGTGTGTGTGTAAACTAGTAGTGCAGTGTCTGGGCATTGAGAGTGCCATCGGAAATCAAAATCCTGGGAAAATTACCGTATATATATTTTTTACAGTAATTGTACACAACTATTTTCTACTATTCTAACGCTTTATTTCTCTTGGCAGCTTATTACCGGTTCCTGGTGCTTTTCTTCAACTGTCTCTTGACCTTTGGCTCCTACTTCTGTTTTGATATTCCCAGTGTCTTGCAAGAACAGTTTCAAGGGGTGAGTGTTTTTCTCCTTTTCTCTCCATCCCTATTAGATGTCAACTTGATTTCAGCCATGCAGCAAATAGAGTAGCGGTGCAAAGTTTCAAAGCCTTTTTTGAATTCAAGTCTGCAGAATTAACACAAAACAAACGTTTTGTTTCTTTCCACACCCGAGCAACCAAAAGTGTATGTAGGCATTCAAGAAACTTTGCACTGTGTGGATGCCAAGCCACATTTTTGACAGCTAATGTAGCAACTTCATTTGTTTTCCGTACATAAGACCCAGGCCCTGCTTAAGAATTTTTAGATTCTGCTACATATTGGCCATGGTTTTCCCAGTTGCAGTGTATGGCTGTGAAAGTTGGACCATAAGAAAGGCAAAAGAATTGAGGCCTTTGAACTATGGTGCTGGAGAAGACTCCTGCGAGTCCCCTGGACTGCAAGGCGATCAAACCGGTCAGTCCTAGAGGAGATCAACCCCGACTGCTCTTTAGAAGGCCAGATCCTGAAGCTGAAATTCAAGTACTTTGGCCACCTAATGAGAAGGAAGGACTCACTGGAGAAGAGCCTGATGCTGGGAAAGATGGAGGGCAATAGAAGAAGGGGACGACAGAGAATGAGGTGGCTGGATGGAGTCACTGAAGCAGTAGGCGTGAGCTTAAATGGACTGCAGAAGATGGTAGAGGACAGGAAGGCCTGGAGGAACGTTGTCCATGGGGTTGCGATGGGTCGGACACGACTTCGCAACTAACAACAACATACTGGCATCACACATTATACTAAGCTATGGTTTTTAAACTATGCTTCATTGATAATTGACTGGGCTGTCGAATCACACTAAGTCATAAATCTTGATCAGAAGAGCACAATAGCTACATGGTGCATTCCTTCAATACACATTATTAGCAAAACCTAATAACCCAAAACATCTTCTGCAAGGCACGTACCCATCCCTTAGTAGATGGAATTCTCTAGTTATCTGGAACAAATAGGCAGGTAGGCCTCATTAAAAGGCTGTATTTCAACTTGGCTCATTTGTAATTTCTGATATTGACAATTATTTTTCTGTTCTGATTTGTCATCCAGAATCTAACCTGCCCCAATGGAACGCAACAGAACGGCACAGAACATAACGCAACAGCTGATTGTGTGGAAGGGCTTGGAATGACTCCTGAAGAATATAATCTTCTCTATGCCATCTATGCCTGGACGTGAGTATCTCTCTCACATACATATATACACAAACACACACGTACACGCAAAATAACTATCTTCACCTCCTCTTTGTGATTTTTTTGTTTGTTCTCTTTAGTAATGCGCTGGTGGTGATTGTGGCTGGCTTCTTGATTGACAAACTGGGAAACCGCTGTAAGTTTGGAGGAGCTGAACGGTTTAATTTCTATGCCCGCCCATCTCAACCGGGTGACTGTCGCATTGTTTTCTTTGCCACTTTCCTGCCCTCTCTCTGAGATCATCTGGGGGGGTTGGGGGTGGGGATGCTGCTCTGTGTGTCCCTTTGTCTTCTCAAATCCAGCTGGCTAAAGAAGACTTTTTCTGCTCTGTTAATGCATTACGAACAGTTGCCTTTCCTGGGAAGTTATTGGCATTTATCTCCGCTGGAGAAGTTTCACAAGAAGCTTTTAAAAGCCTTTTGCAATGGAAGGGCTCACTTTAGCCACATCTGTCTGGGTCAGGGGTAGGCAACTTTGGCTCTTTTATGACTCATGGACTTCACCTCCCAGAATTCCTGAGCCAGCCATGCTGAGGGGAAAGGGAGAGGTTTCCCTGCTGAGCCATGCTGGCTCAGGAATTCTGGGAGTTGAAGTCCACGAGTCATGAGGGGGCCATAGTTCCCCCATGCTGGCTCAGGAATTCTGGGAGTTGAAGTCCACGAGTCATAAAAGAGCCAAGGTCGCCTACCCCTGGTCTGCGTCCATTGGCTTCGAATGTTCTAAATGTATCAAGGAACTCAGTTATGGTTAGAGATGCATTTGAAAGTGCAGCTTTGTTTCAGATAGATAAATTCCACCTCTTTTCTGTCCTGAGTTGACAAATGACTTTTATTCTGTTCTTTTAACAATGCTAGCAGTGATGAGGTTACCTAGTTTGGGTCATGAAACGCCTGCAAGAAAACCACTAAGCTCAGAGGCCACCAAGGACCTCTCATAACAACATTTGTTTTGACCTAGTGTTAGAAGTTGGCAAGCTGTGTAATCTCAGACCATACCCTTCACTTGGGTTATTTCTGTAGATGGCTACAAAACACACAGTTGAAAACTGGTCGGCAGACATTAATGTGATTCTTTTAAATTGAGCCTTGGATCTGATGGGCTGCCTTTCTTGAGTAGAAAAAGGTGTAAGATTGCCAGGGAAATTGAGTATCTTTGGTTAGCCCTTCCAGAATTTTTTTCAAGCATTTTAAAAACCAGATCATGTTTCTTGGGAAGCACAAGGAGACCGTGTGTATTTGCAGTGTATTTTACATGGCAGAATTTTGAGTAGTTTTATTTCCTACAAGCTTTAAGAGAAAAATGTTTGATCTTTCTTATCAGAGATAGGAATTAAGTATTGTGTTTGTTACAGGTAGCCCTTGACATGCGACCAATTCATTTAGTGACTATTTGTGGCACTTTCAAAATTCGGGTGCTTGACAAAACCTGCATCTATTTACGAGGGTTGTAGCATCCTGGGGTAAGGGGATCACCGTTTGTAAACTTCCTAGCAAAACCAGTGGGAGAAATTGGATTTGCTTAACAACCACATGATTTATTTAGCAACCAGAGTGATTCGTTTTAACAACTGTAGCCAAAAAAAAAAAGTCAACGTTCGGCACAGCCACCTTGTTTAGCAATGGGAATTCAGCCCCCAGTTGTGTTGAAAGTTGAAGACCGCCTGCAACTGGAAACAGTGGTGGCGTGTCTTGGAGATCTATGTGATCAGAAGGGATTAAAGCGTTTATAAACCTGGGTCTTGTCCCCTCTTGGATTCCAGTTTGCACGGTTGTTGTAAAAGCCAGGTGTTTTGCCTGTAGAATTTTGCCCATGCTGGTTTTTTTCCTCTTTCCTTCTCTCCATAGTTGGTGTCTTTGTCTTCTCTTTCCTCACTGTCTTGGGATCATCCGTTTTTGCGCTGGGCTCCCACCTGAAAGGAACTCCGTATCTCTTGCCTCTGATGCTCACTGGCAGGCTGCTTTTTGGTTCTGGAAATGGATCGCTCACAAGTAAGGAACGAACAGCGTCCTCTTCATAGAAGGGAGAGCGCGTTGGGTCAACCTGGTTAAACTCTTTGCCGATAAGGTTCTGTGAGCTGAGACGAAGCATTGAATGACTTAACTTCTTTCCACTCTTTTTCTTTGGTAAGCAAGATTCAGCCATAGTGAGCAAGAACATCCGATGTTAGCAGTCTTGACATCCGGCCCCCTTTTTCCCTTTTTTAAAGGGAAATTGCAGTACCTAGTACAATGGAAGGGATACCTGTTGTCTGAGGCCACCTGGGTGAAATCCAGTGAGGTGAAAGCTAACAGGCTTGTCAAAAGATTAATAATAATAATAATAATAATAATAATAATAATAATAATAATAATAATAATAATAATAATAATAATAATAATAATAATAATAATAATAATAATAATAAAGTTGGAAGGGACCTTGGAGGTCATCGAGTCCAACCCCCTGCTCAGGCAGGAACCCTACACCATTTCAGATAAATGGCTGTCCAGTCTCTTCTTAAAAACTTCCAGTGTTGGAGCATTCACCGATTCTGGAGGTAGGTTGTTCCACTGATTAATTGTTCTAACTGTCAGGAAATTTCTCCTTAGTTCCAGGTTGCTTCTCTCCTTGGTTAGTTTCCACCCATTGCTTCTTGTCCTGCCTTCAGGCGCTTTGGAGAATAGCTTGACTCCCTCTTCTTTGGGGCAGCCCCTGAGATATTGGAAGACTGCTATCATGTCCCCCCTCGCCCTTCTCTTCGTTAAACTAGACATACCCAATTCCAGCAACCGTTCCTTATATGTTTTATGTGAAACACCCCAACAAACCGAAAAATAATCCTTAACCTATGCTTTTGTTCACATTGCAGGATCTGTCCTTTTTGTAAGGGGGGGGGGGGCGGATGTCAAGACTGCTAACATCGGATGTTCTTGCTTGCCATATATGAAGAAGCAAGCATGTTTTATTTAACCTGTACATCACTTCTAGAGTTAAAGTGGACAATGTTAGCACAGCGGGTGGGAAAGTATGATAGTTAACCACAACAATATTTCAGCACAGTATTTCCAAGGTCAGTTGTAACTAGAGGAGTTATGGGAGGGAAGGTTCACACTTCAAACTAATTGGAGAACGTAATGGATGATTGTAAAATGAAGGAGTGATTTATGCTTTGTTACGGGTGATTGGGCGAGGGAGGATTCAGTTTTGGGCTTCATTATGTACCTGCCGAAGCTATGTAGCAATAAAAGGATTCTTTAAGGTAAATAAAGCCTCAAAGTTCCTTGAAAAATTGCTTCTTTTCGGAACCATGACACATAGCTACTTTCTTTCATTTCATCCTCGATACATCCAGCAGGAATCTTGATTTGAATCAAGATGCATTCACATCTCTTACTAGAGCCCCTTTCTTTTCTTTTCTTTTCTTTTCTTTTAAAAGTTTTATCAAACCAACAAATGAGATAAACAAATCAGGGTGAGATCTGAACGCATCCTTATCTAGTTAATTGTTGAAAGAATTAATGTATTTAAAAAAATACATCTTAATGCCAACTTCCTGATTCAGATTGTGCAAACACAAATTAGCTTTTCTCTAAGTTGTATTGAAAAGGGAGAACTAAAGCGAACTTTAGTAGTTTTATAGGACAGTGGAAGCCTATGAACATTTCCTTTTATTTCCAAAATTACGCCTTTCTTCAGTGGAAAAGTGGAGTGGGTTTGTTTTAATTTATAAATGAAATGTATAGCTTCAAGAACAAACAATTAAAGTAGCAGTATTTAAACACCTTACCATTAAAGTAGCAGTATTTAAACACCTTGCCATATGCAGGAATCAGTAACACTTAGTAACGCTGATCTCTCTTCTGCTTTTTGAGTTGTGCAGAACCGCATCACCGCCTTTTGGTTCAAAGGCAAAGAGCTGGCGCTCGCCTTCGGGTTGACTCTCTCTTTCTCCCGTCTCGGGAGTGTCCTCAACTTCTTTTTCACCCAGCAGTTTGAAAGCCATTTTGGAATCCAGTGGACACTTTGGGGAGGTGAGTTTCTCTTGGAGCACAATCGCTAGGGCTAGGCTTTGGACGGTCACTAAATGAACTGTACTAGATTGAGAGAACTTGCCTAGAACGCTCCATCAGAACTCGGGAGCTTTTCCAGAAGGTCAACGAATAACCTAATGCAGCTGGTTCTCAAAAGAAGATCTACACTGGAGCAATACATTGATGCTTTGACTACAAAGGTTATCCGACTTAAAAAGGTTTCAGGCCAACCCTAAAGTTCATCGATGATTGGTTCTTCTGATGATTGGTTCTTCTCTGTTCACAGGAGCCCTGTTATGCGTGCTGGGCTTTATTTCAGCCATCACCGTCAGCGTGCTGGACAAAGTGGGTACGAAGCAGCTTGGCTTAGATGGAGTTCTCCAACAAGAGTCCAAGAAAGTGGTAGGTAGGGTGGGTGTTGTATCAGACACGTGTGCCTGGCTGAGGAATTTTGGGAGTTGAAGTCCACAAGTCATAAAAGGGCCAGGTTTGAAGACCCCTGTCTTAAATCTAACAAACAAAATGGAGGCTGGCTGAGGAATTCTGGGAGTTGAAGTCCACAAGTCATAAAAGGGCCAAGTTGGAAGACCCCTGTCTTAAATCTAACAAACAAAATGGGGGCTGGCTGAGGAATTCTGGGAGTTGAAGTCCACAAGTCATAAAAGGGCCAAGTTGGAAGACCAAGTTGGTCAAGAGAGACTTCAAACATTTAAGCTCATTGTGTTCCCCCCGTTTTCCTATCTCTTGAAAAAAGAGAGGCGGGGGGGGGAGGTTCTGAATGGCTTTGGATTCTGAATACTTATTTGGTTTGCATTCTGACTCAGTTTATACCTTCTACCAATGATTTTGTTGAATAAAGCTAGTTGGCTGGTCTTAAAGGACACTCGGAATCAAAACTAAAGGAACTATGTTACAGCAGAGAATCTGCACATCTGGTTTCTCTGGTGCTTGCTTTGCTGGTTGAATTTCCTGTGTTGGATGGGAGGTTGATCTTGGTTTATTTCATCTTAGTCTCCAGTAGCTGTAAATGCGAAATGTGAAAATGAATGAGTTTGAGCAGGAAGGTGTGATGGAAAATTACGTTTTTGGTTCCCCCGTTTCTCCGTTGTGTGAACATATATAAAAGCCTGGAAATTCAGAATGCATCATTATTTTTTTCTTCTCTAAGTAGAACCAGGGTGGGAGGAAGCCTTGGTGAAGTATTGATCCAAGCTATCTTCTCCAGTTGAGTTGGATTGCAACCCTCAGCCTATCCAGCCACAATGTCAGAAATGTGGAGAATTGAAATTCAAGAATTGTGGAATAGGCTAGAGCAGTGGTTCTCAACCTGTGGTCCACGGACCCCTTGGGGGCCGCGATGTCATCACAGAGGGTCTGCGAAGGCTTGAAGAAATGTTATGAGTTAAATCTTGGAGGGGTCTGTGACCCTGGTTCATGGCCACAAAAGGTATTTAAAGGAGGTCCGTGGTGAAGAAAAGATTGAGAACCACTTGGCTAGAGAAAGCTGTTTTTAGAGACTCTAATCCTCAGAGCTGTGTTTGTAGGTAATTAACGCGTGCTTTATTTTTAACTTCCAGAAAATTCAAGATATCCGCCACTTACCCCTTCGCTACTGGCTTTTGGTCCTTACTATCATGTTCTTCTACAATGGGGTCTTCCCCTTTGTGGCCGATGCAAGGTAAGCCATTTCATTTCGCAAAATGGGACAGAGGGTTGACTGTGGGCAAGAATGGAGCGAATCCTGTGGCATGCAGTGGGTCAACTGTCCCTTTGGCATATTCAGCAAAAGAAACCCCTGGGACATTAATTTACCAAGAGTATAACTTTATTGATAATTCCACATAGGCACAAGAGAAGCCAGTTCTGAGGTTTTGGCACGCGAAGGAGCGTGGTTAAAAATCCCCTTTCTGCCCCGGGCCGCTCACTGTTCATTGTCCAGTTTCCTGTACAATTCCTGTACAATTCTTGGACCCAAAAATGCTAGCTGTGGATTTTCTGTACACTATACTGTACTGTACACTGTTGCAGCTTCTTTCAAGGAAGGAGCTGATTGATTTGGGGACGCTTTCCCTGACTCTTTCAAATTTGTGCGATCTCGACAAAGTCTCCTGCTTTATTCTTTTGCATCAGCAAAACTGAAATATTGATTGGCAGGGGGGGGGATGAATAGGAAAGATGAGACTAGATGTTAACCAAAGACAACACAGAATATCCGAGTCTTGCAGTTTGGGCTTCTGCAGATGTTAGGAGCCAGGAATCACCCGGTGGCATTTTTCTAGATTTGTTAAGACTGAGCAAGGATTTGGTTGTAGAATGGTTCTTTCCAGTAATGTATGAAAAATGTGGCGCTTGAAAAATAATTATTGAATACTCAGTTAATTATCAAGCTGGTGCTTGATAGGTAAGTTTGGAAGCAAGGACTAGGAATAGGTAAGGACTAGGAATAGGTAAGGACTAGGAATAGGTAAATTTGGAAGCAAGGACTAGGATCAGGTTGGGAAATTTCTCTAGGTTCACAGTGAAAACGCCATATTGGGGGTGTTCCTCCACCAAACCTTTGCTACTGTGAGGAGCGTGGAGATTCCCACGTTGCCTGGGAACTTATCTTCTAGACATTGGCTTCGCTTGCCAATGCAGCATCTTAGAACAAAACAAGCCATGTCACCAAAGGCTATTAAAAACACAGAATGCTCAACTTAGAAGAGTTGATTTCTTTGTAGAAGGGTGATGTTTTTCCCCCATCAGTGCCAAAACAATTTGGAGTCCTAACGGGATTTCTCTCTCTTTCTCTTTCTCCTATCCCATTTCTTTTTTCTAGTAAGTTTATCCAAGATAAGTATCCTGGCTACAGTCAACAGGCAGCTGCATATATAGCTGGAGCAGTTTACGACAGCTCTCTTGTTCTCTCGGCGGCTGTTGGCATATTGATCGTAAGTTTCGAAGGATGATTTTTATTAAGACTTGAGGGCAGAAATGGGGCAGTGCCTTGATGGGGCGCCTGCATTTGTAGGGCGAGGTAAGGCAACCCATAAAATTGTGCAAACGGGAAAAAATGAAGCCTGAAAAGAATATGCAAACACAACAAGGCGTGCAACTTTTTCTGGGTTGAGAGCTACATTGAGTTTTTGCTAGCGGCCTTGTTTCAAAATGAGAGTACAAGGACAGAAATTGTTTTTTTTCCTCTCTCTCTCTCTCTCTCTCTCTCTCTGGTTAGCTCCAATGTAATTAGCCTCCAAGTCATCAAATCATCATTGAAAAAAGATATTTGAGGAATGATATCACTTCTTAATTTATTCCTTGAGGTTCTCCTTTTAGATGGTAGGGTTTTTTGGGGGGTAGCAGTTTGAGGTTTTAAAAAATGTGAATTATATCTTTTTAAAGATAGATTTCTCTGTGGTCCCAATAGCTGGATGCATTATTACTCTATGAGATTTGTGTGCATGTGTGCATGCATGCGTGTGTGTCTTCAGGTCAAGGTTGGCTCTTAAGTGACTGCAGTTTCCATGGCAAGATTTCAGAAGTGGTTGATCCTTGACTTCTTCCTAGAGCGGGCAGTGAGTGACTGGCCCAAGGTCACCTAGCTGCTTTGTCCGTAAGGCAGGATTAGAACTCACGTTCTCCCAGTTCCTAGCTTGACGCCTTGAACTTCCACCACACTGGCTCTCATTTCTCTCTCTCTCTGCTTTTTTCCAGGATTATATTGGTCTGAGAGGTGTGTTTGCGGTTGGTTGTGCGGTGCTAACGTTGCCCGTGTTTGCTCTCTTGGCCTTCACCTTCGTTCCCCCACTTGTCTCCACCGTCTGGCTAGGAATCACCTACTCTTTCGCAGCCGTAAGTTTTCAGAACTGGAATGCACGGATTCCCGATTTCTACTCAACTTTAAGCCGTGGGGATGTTTCTGGTACTGACCTAACTTTTGTCAAACGTTCCTGGGTTCTTCATTAGAAAGAGAAAGGTTAGGACAGTGATGGCGAACCTTTTAGGGACCGAGTGCCCAAACTGCAACCCAAAACCCACTTATTTATCACCGGGTGCCAGGCAGGCGTGGCCCACTGGATGGGCGTGGCTGTGGTGGTCATGGCAGACTGGGTGGGTGTGGTCACCTCGATATTGCTCGTGGGGAGGGATGCCTGTGGGGGCCAGGAAGGGTTGGGGGGAGATCCAGGGGGTCTCTGGCAGATGGGCGGTGGGCAGGAGGCTCATCCTGAGGGGTGAGGCGAGGTAGGGCTTGGGTACCATTGTTGCAGGGCAAGGAGAGGCAGGGGCCGGGGTGGCTGCTGCCTGACACCATCGGCCCCCATACACAGAGGCCAGCGAGCGCATGAGGCCCGACAGTGTCCGTCAGCAGCCACAGCCTGCCGGCCCCTTAACCGGCGCACTCTGGGGCTCCGCAGCCCACCCCCAGCAGTTCAGAGAAGCCGCCTCTGAGCTAGACGGCCGGCCAACAGCTGAGGAGGCGATGCAGTGGGTCGTGCCCGGGAAAAGGAGAGCATGCGAGGCCAAGAGGGATGGGAGGGGGGAGGGAAACCAGCCATGCTGGGATGCATCCGGCCACGTGGGACCTCGGCAAGTTAGCAGGTGGCTGGTTGAAGAGGGACAGTTGCCATCTCCAGGGCATGGTGCGCGTGCCCACAGAGAGGGCTCCGAGTGCCGCCTCTGGCACACGTGCCATAGGTTCGCCACCACTGGATTAGGAGGTGAGGAGAGAGTCAGAGCAGGAGAACTGTTTGGCAAGCCCATTGAAGTGGGATTTTGATTTGCTGAGTCTCACATTTCAGTGCTGGCTTCAACAGTTTTAGAATCAGAGGTCACAGAGCACGTAAGAGTTTAATTGCTGCTGTTTGCAGGAATCCAGATTTAAATGTTGTCTATCTTAAGCATTCCTGAGAAATAAGTGTGGCTTCTGTTCCTGGGAGAGAATGAGTCCATCTAAGCAGCCTAATCTGTGGCATCCCCTTGTGATTATCAGTAAACAGAGATTTTAGAAGAAGGTTGGGATCTCATGATCACTTAGAGGAGTTGACGACAAGAACTCGACTCGTAAGAGTTTATCTCAGCATTTCTCAACCGTAGCAATCTTTAAAATGTATGGATTTTAACTGCCAGAATGCTGGCTGGGAGTTTGAAGTCCACACATCTTCAAGCTATTAAGGTGGAGAAGCACTGCTTTATCCGATTATTTCTTCCGAGATGAAGCTGCCGTGAAATTTGATTCTTTCTTCCTACAAAAGCGGTCTTTCTCACATTATTTCCCTGGTCTGTCCGTCTTTTCCACTATGTTTTGTACAGGCCAGCATGTGGCCTTCAATTCCACTCGTGGTCCCTCAAGCAACATTGGGAACAGCGATGGGGCTCGCGACATCCGTACAGATGATTGGCATCGGACTCTCCAATGTGATCGTGGGACATATCTTGGGAACAAAGTCCAGGTAACCACAGCTGTCTTTCTGCCTAAATGGAAGCAAGAGTTTATGCCTTAAAAGTCAAGAAAATGCGTCACAGCCGTTCCGAATGGCTTCCATAAATTGCTTGATACTTGATGATGGAACTAATAACCAAGAACAGGTGGTCCTCGACTTAACGACGGTTGAGCCCAAAATTTGTGTTGCTAAATGAGACAGTTATTAAGTGAATTTTGCCCCATTTTACAATCTTTCTTGCCACAGTTAAGCGAATCCCTGCAGTTGTGAAGTTAGTAACACAGTTGTAAAGTGTGAATCTGGCTCCCGGTGTTGACTTTGCGGGCCAGAAGGTCATCAATGTGAGTCAGTGGCCAAGCGTCTGAATTTTGATCACAATTTTGACCTGCAGGTACAGTCCAGTGGTCATAAGGGTGAAAAACGGTCCTGTCCCTTTTTCAGTGCAATCGTAACTTAGCTCACTAAAGGGACTGTTGTAAGTTGAGGACTACTGTATCTTGGGGAACTAACGTGATAAGATGCCTCTGTTTCTCTTGCTACCTGTTCAGGCAAATAATGTTTTTTTTTTAAAAAAAATTTTTGCTAGTGAACTGAAGATCCCCTTATGGCGCTGGCAACAGATGATGGTCTTCATGTTGGCCAACACCGTTGCTTGCATTGGGAGCTCTGTCTGCCTTAACATAGTGGATAAGAAGCAGGTAAGAATCCACTTGGCTGGTTAACCAGGGGGGATCAGTTACCCAGGACTGTGTCCATAAAGGTTCAAACTTCACCAAACTTTCCCCATTCTATGAATCCCCAGGGTGGCACGTTGAACCGTTCAACCAAACGCTCGCCAACCGAGGCAGTGGCCCAGCCGCCTGTTGACACAGCTCCCCTTCTCAGCGAGGCAGAAGAAGAACGATCCATCAACTAAAGAAGAGTCCTTCAGGGCATGGAGTATAACACAAATGAGCCTTGGGGAGGGGTGTCTCATTCTTCAGCAATGTGTCCCCCCCCCTTTTTTTTCTTTCTTTTGGGGGTTTAATAAGGGAATTTAAACTACAGGGCATAAATCCGGTATATAGGAGTAGCTGCTTCGCAAGTAGCTTGCTAGGTGCTATATAATAACTGAAAATCTTAACACTATAATTAATTCTACAGCTGCCGTGAGTGCCGAGATTTTTTAAATGCCAATTTTGAGTTATTTAGTCATTCTTTTAGTCTTCTTTATTGCGGGAGGTTTTCTGCTGAAGAGATTGAAATAATTTTTGTGTAGATCTTAACTGGATGAAAGGCGGGAATGTAAATTACTCTGTGCAAGCAATTGTATATCCCAGTGATGGCGAACCTTTTAGAGACCGAGTGCCCAAACTGCAACCCAAAACCCACTTATGCATCGTCGAGTGCCGGGTGGGTGTGACCCATTGGGTGGGCGTGGCCCATCGGGTGGGCGTGGCTGCGGTGGTAATGGCAGATTGGGTGGGACTAAAAAGTTCAATCAATCAATTCCAACTTTGCAAGATCTTTTTTTTCCCGCGAGAAGTTGAAATTGACTGATTGAACTTTTTTTTTTTTTTGCACATGGCAGCGGAGGCCTAAAGCGAAAAGGTTTTATGAAACCCACCTGAAGGCCCACGACCCGTGCCATAGTTTCGCCACCACTGGTATATACAAATCTTGCACTCTTTTTTTTTTTTTAAATCTCCTCTTATCCTGGAAAAGGCTAATAATGGATTTTGTGCTCCAACGTCCTCGTAGCATCCACCACAGCAGTATTATCAATTTCCATGGAAATCCTTTATAATTTCCCTTTTCCAAAATCATGAGGTTTTAAGTCAAGGTTTGCCTTCCTCACGCATCTGTTTCAGTTATATTGGTTTCTTTTTGAAATCTATTCTGACGGTATTGAAAATCCTAATACAATCTAGCCAGGAACTGAGGCATTATAGTACAGTCCCGGATATTTCAGTTTCCGTCTCTCCTTTCTTGACTGCTTCTTAAGAAGGGTTCCAGTAGCTCCATCCTGACCATTTGGAAATATAAAGTCTAATGTGAATGATTATTGATTGGACTGCATATGGATATTGAATATTCTGTATCTCTTTTGCACAATGTCATTACTAGTAATTGTGGCTATATAGGTTGGTAATTTGTCAAGAGGGTCGTTTTAGCTTTGCTCTGGAAGTGGAAACATAATACACATTAATCTAATAATACTGTTAACTATATTCACTTCACTCAGACTGGACAGAGTTTACCACTCTGGATAAACCAAACCCATCCCAGGGGCATTTGAAAATAACGTGATCCAGTTATGACTTAGCTTTTGGCTCTGCTGGCTCCTAACTGGCCTTAGACTTCAGATGTTGCACTGCAATTAGAAAATAAAACAAGCCCATGTCAGCAACTGTCCCCTGTGATATTCATCGCTTGATAGGAAAATCTCCAGAATTTGGAAGAGACAGTATGCAGGCAGGCTGTAGACAGGCCTCCGTGAACAGAGATGGATGGGTTTCGGTAAAAATACTAGACCAGCATTCCTGATTCTCTTCCTTCTATCGCCTCCCCATTAAATTGCAACCTGATTTTTAGCCCAACTAGACAACCTATGACCCGGTGGGACATCTTCTCAAGAGATCTTTCCTGACCAGGTTTCCCAATCAATGTCTTCAACATCAAATTCAAGATACGGAGACGCATCTGCCTTGAAAATAGCTCAGATGGAACTGTATAGCACAGGGGTGGGCAACCTTGGCTCTTTTATGACTCGTGGACGTCAACTCCCAGAATTCCTGAGTCAGCTTAGCTGACTCAGGAATTCTGGGAGTTGACGTCCACGAGTCATAAAAGAGCCAAGGTTGTCTACCCCTGGGTTAGAGCTATTTAACGTTTCTCAGAATGCCCGTGTAGCCCAATTCGCATAAAAACAAGACGGGCAACTTAATTAATCTTTAATTGTCAAATGATATAAAGAACAATGGACACAACTTGATTTGTCTAATAGCAACACTCTTCACATTTGGACACTGGGGGAAAAGGGATAGTGGTAATGTTACAAAGGGATTGAATTTTTTTTAAAAAAAAATGCAGATATACCAGCCAGCCTTGACTTACATGAGAACCAATGGCTCAGCAATGGATTCAATCAAGTTCATACTACTTCCCTGATCACAATTACAAAGAAAGACTTAAAGGCATTTCAGCAGAACAAAAACATTCTCTATTTATGACAGGAAGAACTGGGAAAAAAATCTTCTCGTTCCTCTCTACAGATTGTCAAATTTCACAAAAGGAACTGCTTTGAACCCTTAACCCGTTCACCGTCTTAGTGGATTTGCCTATGGAAACGGAACAGTCAGTAGTTCAAGGTTGAATGTCAAGGTTGCATAGCTAATGATTGTGCCACCTCACAATGGCTAATTAGCACAAATAAAAGGAATTTTATAAATCTTGCTTCTGTTTTGCCCCCAACAATCGCCTTCTTTACCATTCATGTAATATACTGCTAGTTTGGTTACAGTAAAATTTCTGGATTGCCAGTTGCTTGGCAAGAAATGATTTTTATTTTTTTTTTTGCAAGAGGCACCTTGGGCTTAGACCAGGGGTAGGCAACCTCGGCTCTTTTATGACTCAAGGATTTCAACTCCCAGAATTCCTGAGTCAGCTCCCAGGAATTCTGGGAGTTGAAGTCCATGAGTCATAAAAGAGCCGAGGTTGCCTACCCCTGGCTTAGGCTATCTTAGTTTCTACATGTATAACGCGTGAGACTATAAGGGGATAAAAAGACTTGAAGAATCCATCAGCTCTACTGTAACGGACTAACAAAATACAGTTGTTTATTAAACAGCACATGATTCAACACATTTGAGTTATCATTAACTTCTGGCGTAGTTTTCTTTTTTTAAAAAAAGAAAAAAAAATACCCTTTCTGGATACACAGTGTAACCCTCAGCCTCCCCTCAAAAAAAACCAACGATAGGCACAAAGATAAATCAATCATAACTTAAGGCTTAGCTGGAAAAAAAGGCTAACAGAGAAAGAAGCACTGGTGAAAACACCCCTTTGAAATTTTGCAATCGCAAATAATCCATGTGCAGCAACGACCTTGGCATCCAAAGCTGGCGTTGGCCGATGGTTCTCATATTGCTCATTTTGTTACAAAGCTACACAGTGTCTGCATTCCACTGTTTGTTTTTTCCCATCTCCCTAGTATTGAAGGGATGGTATTTACTACAGCCAACCGTATGGAAGGAACTTGGCAAGAATTATTAAACCAGCGCTGAGTTTCAAGCATGGCTTGACCGTTTAGTTCATAGTTTTATCAAAATGCTAAACCGTTTCAACTTCTGGTACTATAGAGTATCTCAAAAATGCTTGGCAAAGAACTTGTCTTATTGCTGATGGATCAAGCTATTCTACAGAGGTTCTCTGATGTGCTTGATGAATTCCAACAGAAAATGGGAGCTGAAAAGGCAAACTACGATGGTCTGACCATTTTCACATTGAGCAATCCTGCTACGCTGTAGATCAGGGGGCGTCTAACTTTGGCAATTTAAGACTTGTGGACTTCAACTATCAGACTTCCCCAGCCAGCTGGGAGTTGAAATCCACAAGTCTTAAGAATTGCCAAGGTTGGACACCCCTGGTCTAGAAGGAACTCCTCCAGAAACATTGAGACCTTTTCCCTTTTGTCTCTTCGCAAACTCACCCTGCAATTCTGGGAAACGGTGCAAGATGACAGCCACCAAATAATGTAGATTATAAACATCCTGGAAGCAACAGTGATGTGAAGAGACTAGCAGGGTTCTTGAATCAGCTCTAATAATCAGCTAAGTTACTCCTTACCTCCAACGTGTGCCTGGAGAGGTTAGCTAACCATTAAATATAATATGTAGGACTATAACACTACAACAATTTCCCCTTGATTCTATGCAATATAAGCATCGTAACCAAGTTTCTAAATCTGCCAAAGACAATTTCACAATAGGAACAAGCACGGAAGCAGCCGCCCTGCTCCTTCGCTCCTCCTTTCCTTGGCAGTCATCTCTCACTAATCTGCAACACTCTCTTGCTTCTGCCCTCTCGAGCAAAATACTACATTTAATACACACCTTGGGCAATCTTCCAGGATAAGTCACTGGCTGCCCTTTGGGATTTGCTACCCTGAGCTGCATCTGCATAGCAAAAAAAGCAGAAATGGTATCAGTAGGACACTGGTTGACAATACCTCAGCCAAACAGACTAATATGCTTCGGTGGTCAGACAAGGAAAGAAAAACGAGGGAGATAGTATTTGATTTTGTTGCCTAATTTTGCCTTCCCGCGATCCTGTTTTTTATGGGGATTCAAACAATGAATGCTGGAATGTATTTTGGGATTGGTCTTTTTCATAGCTTCTTGTCAACAAGGATAACAAATCCATTCTAGGGTGACTGCTTGCTTTTGAATGTCCTTAGAATTATAGAGCAAGGTTATTTGAATGTTAAGTATGGATCTGAGCTGCTTTATGGTGGGTCAACTCATATTTGTTCCAATGTGAAACAGGTAACTGAAACATTACAAAAATATGCAGTTTTCTCATAATACTTAAAAATATGCTCAGAGGGACGAGACTATACGATTGGAGGAAACGTTAGGGCAGGACAGCTCTGATTGGGGATATAAGAGCGTTAGTTGTCAATCAAACTAAATAAATGACATTCCAGTTATCCAGACATCATACTCTCTACAAGGGAATGTTGTCTTCGGTTGCTTCCTGTTGAGGTTTAAAAATGGAATAAGTGAGTGTATGTGCAAGAACTAGGGTTGACCCCTTCCCAATGAGACTGTTAGAAATAGGCCTCAAGGTCATCCTTAGGTCATCTTAAGAATTAGGTTAAAAATTCACAGGAAGGTGACATTCACAGTTTAAAGGTTAAGGGTGTTTAAATACTCTCTTGCAAGTTAAAAGGCACAGAGATGTTAACGTTCAGCTGATACATCTGGAAGCTCTCTGGTTTCCAGGAACTAAAGAATAAGTGACCTCTTACAGAAGTTTTTTTTTTAAAAAAGATGGAAGCTTTCCTATTCTTCCGAGAAAGCTCTTTCAATAACTTGGTTTTCAAGCTTTCTAACTGTTAGAACAGGGGTAGTCAACCTTGGCTCTTTTATGACTCGTGGACTTCAATTCCCAGAATTCCTGAGCCAGCTAAGCTGGCTCAGGAACTCTGGGAGTTGAAGTCCACGAGTCATAAAAGAGCCAAGGTTGACTACCCCTGTGTTAGAAGAACACCCTGGCCATTTGAGGAATGGTGTTTCAGCAGGGGTCTCCAACTGTGGCTATTTTGCAATTTGTGGACTTCCATCTCCCAGAATTCCTCAGGCAGCATGGCTGGCTGAGAAATTCTGGGAGTTGGAAGTCCACAAGTCTTAAAGTGGCCAAGCTTGGGTGTTCAGAATCTGTGAGGTCACATGAATTGGCACTATGTGATGTTTGAGGTGGGTGCAGGTGGGAAGGAGGTGACGAGGAGGAGATAAAATAGGTGAACATGTAATAAGATGAAGAATTGTTCCAGGAAATCACAGGAGGGCAAATATGTGAGTTACGAGACCCCCATGGTTAAGTAACTGTTCGTTACTCAGGCCCCATCTCTTTTGTCACTGCCTGCCCTACAAGAACTGGTGGGCCCCCCCAGTCTGATTTCTCCCCCCCCCTGCTGGTAGAGGGAATAGAAGGGGTGAGCCCAAGAACTGCAAAAAACAAAACAGTGCCCTTAAGCACCACCTGATGTAGTTAAAGGTGACAGTGCTGCTTCTGCATGGAAAGACCTGGCCAAGGGGAGACAGAGGTTGCTAAAGGGAACCAAAGATCAACAAGGAGAACAGACTAAGAGTCAGCAGAAAACCAGAGGAGAATCTTTCTGCAAACAGCAGCAGTTCGCAGCCTAAGGAAAGTTAAAATCTTCAGGCACAATAGCTTGCCCAGAGAGATTAGCGATGAAGGAGAGAGTTAGTCACTAGCTTTTGAACTGTCTCCTTAGAGAGGAGGCAGGCTCTAATTTTAAACTGAAGTGATTTTTTTTTTTTTGCTACTCACCATAAAGTTATACCCAACTAGTCAAAAGAGGAGTGCCACAAAAGCAAAGCTTCTAAAAACCCTCTTAGGGATTTGTGCATGATTCATCTCAACTACAATTTATCTAAAAAAACTGATTTGCTCGTGAAGGTTCTCCTTTCACTTTTTTTTCTTTCTTTTGCATAATGACAATCAACTCTTCTTTTCCAAGGCAGATTGGAGCAGCCTCCCTTTCTTTTACAGACACAGAGAAAATCTCCCCGAGGCTGTATTGCCTAGCTGGCAGATCAAGAAGTTAGTATTGCACCTTAACTGGAATGTGCTCTGCAAGCCATCAGAGGGAGCCTTCCTTAACTGGGTTCAGAATGCAAAGAGAACACCTGAAAGGCTTATGCCAGGGGTGGGGGGAACCTTGGCTCTTTTATGACTCGTGGACTTCAACTCCCAGAATTCCTGAGCCAACATGGCTGGCTCAGGAATTCTGGGAGTTGAAGTCCACGAGTCACAAAAGAGCCAAGGTTTCCCCCACCCCTGGCTTACGCCAAATGCTAGCATGGACTGAGTAAGCCAAACTACTAAGCACCTCCCTCCTTCAAGCACCAGAAAATTAGCCTTTGGGTTCTGATAATCAAAGCTTAAGACATTGGGGGGAGGGGGAGGGGGTTGAGGAAGTGGTCTTCCCTAATAGAACGCAATGCTAGATTTGCCTCCCGGCGGGTTGAGGACTTTGTTGTGAGAACGCGGCCGTGGTCCCAGCCTGGGCTCGTGATCATCTATCTTGGGGCCAGGTTCTTTGGTGGTCTCCTTCGGCAGGTCCTTCTTCTCCTTCGGCAATTCTACCGGTGGCCTTTGGTCTTCTGGAACTGGGCAAGATGATAAGTTGCGAGTTAGAACGCAGTCCTCCATCATTGGGCTGTATTACAACTATGCTGGCAACGCCTGGATTTTGCATGCAAGGCTCCCAAACTTGGTGCGGTGTTTTGATTCAGTTACTACTCCCACTTAAGTCTTCCACTCCTGCCATCTGAAGGAGATCTTAGCTAGTCCAGCTTGTACAATGCTTCCCCCACATGATCACTTGGAAGGACGGTGGGTCAGGAGGGACAGGGGGACTGTCTGAAACTCTTAATATCTGTAGCATGGCCTGTCAAATGTGGTACATTGTAAGGATCATACAGGGATACCTCTTAAGAGGGACAATGGAGGTTTCAGTGAATCTCTCTTTAAACCAGAGGCGTCCAACCTGGGCAACTTTAAGGCTTCTGGACTCCCAACTCTCAGAATTCCCCAATCTTATTGGCTGGAGAAATCTGGCAGTTGAATAGACAGAGACATTTAACAAAGGTTGGAGATCCCTGCTCTAAAGTATCTAGCACTAAAGCTACAGTGTGGTTTTTCAAATATTAATAAAATAATGGGGCTGACTGAATCCCAGAATTCTTGCTCCAATTACCTTTTACTTCCCGTGCCGAACCTCCTCTATCATTCAAGAGAAAGGTGTGATCCTGGATAAGAAGGGGAAAAAGGTTCCAGATATTAACCAAGACTTTGAAAAGGCCGTTTTTCATTGGCTGAGAATCCTTTCGGGCTGTAAAAAAAAAATCAAGTCTGGCAATTCAGCTTTACAAAGCAATGCTTCTAGGACATGCAAACCCTGGGTCCTGCATCAGACAAAAAAAAAATAATTTTTTTTAAGAGACTGCTAAAGGAGAATATTTTTAGCTCAGGGCTGAAATGGTGCTCTCTGAGCTTGCTTGTTTTCTTGCAGACGTTTCATTACCAAACTAGGTAACCTCATCAGTGCTAGTGAGGATGTTACCTAGTTTGGGTCATGAAACGCCGGCAAGAAAACAAGCAAACTCAAGGAGCACCAAGAACTCTTCAAATCTTTAGATTTCGTGTTTCTCCTACGGTTGATTTTAATGCTAGATTATTTCTATTGCCTGCCCAATCAAGACAACATTAGTTTTGTAAGATGTTTCTGTAGCCCAGGAAGGACATATCCAACAGCTTCCTTTACTCCAGTGGTTCTCAACCTTTTTAATGCCGCGACCCCCAACCGGTCGTAGGTCGAGGACTAAACCGGTCGTAAGTCAAGGACTAAACCGGTCGTAAGTCGAGGACTACCCAACCGGTCGTAGGTTGAGGACTTTCCCTGCCCGGGAGCGCCGCACATGCATGGTTCCGCCCCCTGCGCCAGCCGAGACGCAGCTGGCAAGTGGCAGAGACGGAGCAGGCCGACCACCAGCTGGCCCAGCCCAAAAGAGGTAAGGCACCCGCTGGAAAAAGGGAAAAAATGGCGGACAGCCTTGCTTGGCGACCCCCGTGAAATGGTCGATCGACCCCAAATGGGGTCGCGACCCATAGGTTGAGAACCGCTGCTTTACTCAAACACAAACTGCTTTGCCTGCATAGATATTACTGTAACTTGGGCTCTCCTTTTGCCCTCCCCACCCTCCACTTTTTTTTTTTTTAAAGAAAAGAAAGTGCGTGGAAGCTGTAAGCGAGTTACCTTGGGCTTATTTGGATGTGCTTTGACTGTGCTGACAGGCGACGGAGTCCCAAAGATGTTGCTTGTTTTTCCTCCAGGTGGGTTTATAAATTGCCGGGATTCATTAGGTTTATGATCCTCAAAAATGCCACTGTCCTTCCCACCTGCAAGGCAACAATAGCGGAGGAAGTTTACAGGACCTGCTCTTCCTCTCCGATTCTCCAGGGCTGGAGGAAACGGGCAGCGGACCCTCTAGCTAGGATGTTGAGGCCCTTCGGGACTGAGACACGTTTGACCACCTTGGGCTAAGCGTTTCCTTTTTAAAATCCTGTTGCTTTTCCTTTCTGCTTCTCAACAGTCCTTTATTACAGTCTTACAGCATTACAAATAGGCGAAAAAAAGTGAATTGTTACCGAAAGCTCTTAGTACCATGCAAAAAAACCCACATCTAAGCCAGAGATTTTCACAACTTCGTGGCTGGGTAAGCAAGTTTTACAATCTGGAATGTAAGTGGAGCATTAACATCCCTGAAAAGAGACACGTAGTCCTCGACTTACAACAGTTCATTTAGTGATTGTTCGAAGTGACAATGGCACTAAAAAAAAATATCTTACGCCTTATGCAAGTTCCCAAGAGATCAGCGTTGTCTAAAAACTGCAATAGCAATAGGACTTAAGATTTATATACCGCTTCATAGTGCTTTGCAGCCTTCTCTAAGCCGTTTACTTAGCATTTTGCCCCCAACAATCTAGGTCCTCATTTTACCGACCTCGGAAGGATGGAAGGCCGAGTCAGCCTTGAGCCGGTCAGGATCGAACTGCTGGCAGTCGGCAGAGTTAGCCTGCAATACTGCACCATCACGGCTCTTCAAATGATAAATGATAGTTACCTGGTTTCACGGATGAACCTATCAAACCTGTCACTCCCATCCCCAGTATTTTCAAGAAGAGCGTGGGTCTCACCTGGGGGATTCGTTC
Organism: Protobothrops mucrosquamatus; assembly: GCF_001527695.2. Lineage (NCBI taxonomy): Eukaryota > Metazoa > Chordata > Lepidosauria > Squamata > Viperidae > Protobothrops > Protobothrops mucrosquamatus. Next base: position 391,333 of record NW_015387500.1, on the reverse strand, counting down.
TCTTTGGGAAATTCAGGGGTTCTTCAGCTGCTGCAAATATGTTGGAGGCCATTTTCTGTGATTTGGAAGAAGAGGACACGTCTGGACTTCCAAAGAGATTGCTGGAGGTTCCACCTGGTGGTTGCAACACCCTGTTTTGCAGAAGACAATCCTCAATCAACCGTGATTATAAAAGATACTCTATACTCAGAACTAGGCAGTGGCGGGTAAGGTCCATTTATTATACTGTTTGTTTGACTTCCATTTAATATAACTGTGAATTGTGGGATCATTTAAATTGGAAACCATGGTTTGGGCATAGAATGGTTTAAAAAAACTGAACAAGAGAGTTAGAAGGGACCTTGGAGGTATTCTAGTCCAACCCCCTGCTCAGGCAGGAAACCCTATACCATTTGAGATAAATGGTTCTCCAATCTCTTCTTAACAACTTCCAGTGTTGGAACATTCACAACTTCTGAAGGCATGGCGTTCCTCTGATTAATTGTTCCAACTGTCAGGACATTTCTCCTTAATCCCAGGTTGGTTCTCTCCTTAATTAGCTTCCATCTATTCAGGATGGGCAACCCCTGGTCAGCACTGGCTAATAAAGGTCCTATTTTATCTGGCAGCATTCGATTTATCTAAAAAAAAAATTTCAGAGGAGGTAACAACAAGAGTTTCTTGGCGCCTGTAAAACTTAATTGTCTTCAAAATTAGCATTTGTTTAAATCCATGTGAAGAATTTGGATTAAAGTATCGGGCTATACAGTACTGGCAAATAACATTCTTAGTGCAGACCTTTCCTATGAGAACTGTATGTACACTTCCTCCCCGTCCCCCACCCACAAAAGGGATTGTTGCAAAGTTGGCCTGATTCTTCTGGATAGTGATTTGATTTTCCTTTCCTTTCGGTTGCTGGGTGAGGCCACAACCACACCCAATCCCAAGCTGAGGAAGAAGGCTGAACAGGCTGAGCTCAGTTTATCCCTCGGGAACTTGTTGACACCCTTTGATGAATCGGTGAAAACTACAGCGTTTGAATACTGGCTAGGAGATACACACCAAGTTATACTGTCAACGCTGCGAACATCGGATGTTCTTGCTTTGACAATATATGGAGATGCAGCCGTTTTCCTTCTTATGTTTTACTCTTAGAATTAGAGGATACTGGGGGGGGGGGGAGGAATGTGCATGGGAGTTTAGTTAGGCATAACAATATTGTAACTAGTGTGAGACCCAAGGTTTTTTTTTAAATAAGAAGTGATAAGAAATGGCCAGGTTGAAGAACTGGAGGGAAAGCCTGCGTTTCAAACTAATTGGAGAATGTGATTTATGACTGTGAATTAGAGGAGGGAATTGTGCTTTGATACTATGTGCTCAGGGGAGGGGGGGTTCGGATTTTGGCTTTGCCTATGTACGTGGGGATGCCATGCTACTCGAATAAAGATTCTTTAAGGTAAACAATGCCTCCAAGTTCTTTGAAGAGTTTCATCTGCCGCAGCCATGACATATACACTTTAAAAAAAAAAGATTATAGATTTGTGTTATTGCCTATTATAATAACTGCTCTTTATTGGTCTATGAAGGATTAAATTAGGGGTGTCCAACCTTGGCGACTTGTAAGACTTGTGGACTTCAACTCCCAGAATCCCCCCAGCCAGCATGCTTTCAATTAGAAAGAGATGGGGGCTCGTTTCAGCAACCAATGCAAACGGCACACGAAAGATTGTGTCACAGAAAATTAACAAACTTATATCCTTTGTTTGGGATACCTTAGCATGCATTGTTAGACTGTTGCAGTCAATGGAGGATCACTTTCTAAGTAAAGACCAACTTCTTGCAAAGCTATAAGCCGCACCAATAAAGAACATGATTTTGGTGGTAGATCTTGTACAGACGACTATACAATATACACTCTGAAGGATTATACATTTGCTGTATACTGTAAAAAAGGAGGAGTGATCTAGGAACGATTAATACATTTCAGGAATATGTAATCTCAGTGATAGTTAGCTGAGAGATTATGATCTAAAAAGGAAGGGAGATAGTTATTTCATTGGTAATACCACTTGCCAAAGGGATGGTAAAAATTGCAGATACTACTATAATCCACACCAGATGTTTACCACGCTTATTTCATAAACCAAATTTCCGGTACAACCAAACTGTTTGGATAAGAAGAAGAAATGAAGATTGTAGAATTATAGCTATTTTCTTTCAATGTGCCACAGTGGAAAAGAGCCTGCAGTGTTATATCTTCATCCAAAGGAAATTATAGAAGTAGGCCAGTCATTCAGACATGGTTTGGCATTACTTCACACAATTTACCTGCAAATCATTTTTTCCACAGGCAGCTAATCTATCTCGAATTTAACTTCAAAAAGGTATTTAGGCAACTGCGATTTCCAGGGCTCATCCCATGTTCTAGCCCAGGGGTATCCATCAACTCTTAGAATTCTGGGAATTGAAGTCCCTAAGTCTTAAAGTTGCCAAGGTTAGACACCTTTCCAACTAGCTTGATGCCTGGGGAAAGAGTTTCAAGAGCTTGTGGAAGGCCAACATGGATCATGTGAACTGGGTGGGGATTGTTTCAGTGCCTGGAGGCTGAAAAAAGAAAAACAAAACTGGACAGAATTCTTGAAAGATGTGGCAGTGCTGTTTATCCAGAGACCACTGTGCACTGCTCCTCTTGTCCAATATAAAAGGGGGACATTTAGGAGGGATCTCACAATTTGGGGTCCCCTTAGACAACAGCTACATCGGCTGCTAGACTGGCAAATGGGGACTGTGACTAATGAGGCTTCTGCCCAGGTTTGGCTGGTATATCATGTATGACATTTTAAGGAGATAATACCCTAGCAACACACCCTCATCACTTTGAAAGCTATTTGGAAGGGATGCTGTAGAATGCAGTGGCTTACTAACAGGTGAGAATTATCCATTTCACATAACCTTAATGCTGCTCTGAAGCCACAGGCTTCTAAATACAATTCCATGTTCTAGCTTTAACTTATAGAGAGTCCTGTATGTTATGGCTCTAAACCAGGGGTCCCCAACCCCCGGTCTGTGGACCGGGACCGGTCCACAACATGCCAGCAACTGGTCCGCACGAACAAGCAAAGCCCCATCCATGGGATGCAGGCAGCACACAAAACCACGCGCCCTTCGGTCCGCGGAAAAACCTTTCTCCATGGAACAGATCCCTGGTGCCCAAAACGTTGGGGACCTCTGCTCTAAACTATCTGCAGGACCATCAGTATGGCCAGCTGAGGATGGGGGTGGGGTGTTGAGACACCTCCCCCCACTCCAAGAACAAAAGAGGGGGAAACTAAGATGCACTGCTTTCATGATGCTTTGTTATGGCCCACTTTTATCTCCAGAGATCCAAAGGGATCATTGTTACATGCCGGAAGGCAGTATACATGGAACTTTTTAAAGGGTTTCGATACCAAAGTTGAAGCAATGCTCTGTTACGTTGTGGGGTTTACTATTGCTTTTATGTTTTGTTGTTGCTGTTATTGCAAACCACTCCCAGTTGTTTGGAACCAGTGGTCTAAACATATGAAAGATTGAATTTGTTGTTTTAAGTTATGAGAGATAGAGTAAAAAAGAGGATTGAATTCCAACTTTTATCCCGAGTTACTGCTTCGTTAAAAAAAGCCCACTGCACATTGCACATGGCCTGAAAAAGCAGTTTTAAAGAGATGGTTTTATGCCTCAGGCAAGACACGAAACTGCAGAGATGCAGAACTACAGCCTGTAGTCTCACAACCCACACCCACTTTGTAACAAAGCAGGCAAATGCAGTTGAGCCTTCTTGAAATTCCAGGAGCAGACAGCACGGTTGGGTGGCACCTGATTCCCTTTGGCAATCAATAATTTATGCTGGAGTATCGCAACTCCAACAATTTGAAACCCAACTCAAGATTCATTGCCTTAATCCCTTCAAGGCAAAGGCAGCGGCCGCTCAACATGTGCCCATTAAAAAGTTGTTCCTGGCGCATGCAGGATATTGTTCTAACTACATAGCTATATATATATATATATCCAATGGAAAATTGCCACATGTCTATTTTGGAAATTCCCGCACCATTTACTCGATGCCAGTAATGCTGTTTAGCAGATAGTACAAATCTTGAAAACCCCTGAAAGCATTTTAAAATCCTGGAACAATAACAACCAGCATCACAGACACAACCCAGGCAACTCGCTTTTGCAAGCAGGGCATTTTTACAACTTGGGGAGATAATCCCAAGGCAAGTTCTAGTCCTGCTTTAGGCACAAAAGTCGGCTGGGTGACTTTGGGCTAGTGTCGCACTGTCTCGGCCCACCCCACCCCACAGGGTTGCTATGGGGAAATCAGGAAGAGGAAGGAATCTTATGTACCTTGGCTACCTTGAGTTACTTATAACCAGCCAGAATCACTTAGGTGACAGAGGTGAAGTAGAAATTGAATAAATAAAATAAAGACAAGAATCAAGCAAATAAACAAAACTGGGCTGGATGCCATAAATAAATAACCACTCAGTTAAGCAAGGCTTGGGCGCCTTTTGGCCACGGAATGTTTCCCATCAGCCCTTCTCACAGAATTACAGAGGTAGAAGGGACCTTGGAGGTCTTCTAGTCCAACCCCCTGCTCAAGGAGGAAACCCTATATACCATTCCACACAAATGGCTGACCAGTCTCTTCTAGAAAGCTTCCCAGTGATGGAGCACCCACAACTTCTGATGGCCAGCTGTTCCACTGGTTAATTGTCCTCAAGGTTAGGAAGTTTCTCCTTAATTCCAGGTTGCTTCTCTCCTTGACGAGTTTCCATCCATGGTTTCTTGTCTGGCCTTCTGGGGCTTTGGAAAATAGCTTGACTGCCTCTTCTTTGGGGCAGCCCCCCCCCCAGATACTGGAAGTCTGCTGTCATGTCCCCCTTTTCATTAAACTAGACATACCCAATTCCTGCAACCGCCGTCCTTCCGTATGTTTTATCCTCCAGCCCCCCCATCGCCTTTATTCCCTGCACTCTTTCTAGAATTATCAACATCTTTTTTTTATATGGGGGTGACCGAAACTGGAGGCAGCCTTCCAAGGGGGGTCCTTACCAAGGCATTATATAAGCACTCTTAACCTTTATTGGGCTCCGAGCAAGGCAGACAATTACATGCCGCCCGCCCACCCACCCACCCGTGTTGCAGGGGCTGGCAGGGTACTTTTTTTTGGGGGGGGGGAGGGAGACGACCCTACCTCGATTCCCTCGAGCATTCCCCGCATCTCGCCCCCCCCCAACCCCAATGGGGTCTCCAGCCGGCTGGCCCAGCCCAGGCGAGCCGAATCGCCCCTCCAAGGGGGCGACGCCCGAGGCGGGCTTCCCCGCCAGACCTCAAGCCAGGTATTCATTCATTCCCACGTGACAAGCGGGGCCGGTTTTCACGCGCCCCGCGGAACCGGTGTGAAACCTCGCAGGCCTGGGTTACACGCGTCGTGTGAACGCGACCTGAGCGGGGTGGGGGGGTGGGGAGGGGGGGCAGAGCCGCCCCCCCTCCTCCTCCTCCTCCTCCCTTCAGGCGTCGTCGTCCACGTGTTCCTCCGCCCGCCCTGCAGAGGCGCTTACGGGCCGGGCCGTCTCCAGGCTGGGGATGCTGGGATTTGGAGTCCCTCCCTCCTTCCCTCCCTCCCCGCAGCGGCCTCCCGAGGGGAAAGCCCAGCCGCGCGGCCGCCTCACCTGGAGCTGGGTCTGGCCGTGTCGGTCTCGGGCCCTTGGAACATGGTGGCCGGCAGAGCGACGGGCCTCCGAGGGTTGCTCTGCTTCCCGGCCGCGACTCGCCTCTTTTCTCTCCCGCGTCTCCCCCGGCTCGACGCTCGGCCCCGCCCTCCGAAGGCCATTGGCCGAGGGCGGCGCCGTTCCACCCGGCCTCGGCCAACCGCGGCGGGAAGGCCCGCCCCTCGGAGCGCGAGTCCGAGGTGGCGGGAGCCGAAAGGGGCGGGGCGTCTGCTGTGGGAGAGGGCGGGGCCGCTCCAAAGAGGTCGGGCGCTCATTGGATGAGGGGGAAGAAAAGCGGAAATGACTCGGAAGTTTTTTGTTTTTTTTTAAATTTAAAGGGCCGCGGCTCCTCCCCGCCCGCCCCCCCCCCACGTGTTTCCAAACACTCCTTTAACCTGGTTCCCGAGTGGTCCGAGTTCGCGTTAACAGCCTGAACTGCGCTAGACCTAACCCAGTGTTTCTCAACCTTGACCATTTTAAGGCATGTGGACTTCAACTCCCAGAATTCCACAGCCAGCATTGCTGGCTGTGGAATTCTGGGAGTTGAAGTCCACATGCCTTAAAATTGTCAAGGTTGAGAAACACTGACCTAACCCAAGGTGGACCATTACAAAATCTAATATGAATAAATGCAGTCATCAGGTCTTCACCTTGTTTTAAGCGGGTTGTGTGAACGCACCTATCAGTTGCAAAGCGAACGAGCACTCCAAAAGGATAGGGGCCCCAGTATTTCTCAACCTTGACAATGTTAAGGCATGTGGACTTCAACTCCCAGAATTCCACAGCCAGCATTGCTGGCTGTGGAATTCTGGGAGTTGAAGTCCACATGCCTTAACATTGTCAAGGTTGAGAAACACTGGGATAGGCGATTGGCTGAACTATTATTGGGCAAATGATTGATCTTACTTGACAAGAGGTTGACTGATTAACCTTTAACAAATTCAGATATTTACTTGTTCTGTGCCGGTCGCATTGTTCCTAATGAAACTTGGGTCAATTATTCATGCAGGGTGCCTTTGTGATCATCCAGTGGGATTATAGTTCCATGCACTGGTACTAACCAAAACATTAATTCAATAAAGCATAGTTTAGTTATACTTGGGTGGTTGTGTGAAGGCAAGGGGTGATGTGTTAATTAGATCAAAATATCAAGTTTCAAGTCCACTCACAATAAAGCTTATTACAGCAGAAATTTCTATTTTAGAATCATTCTATCAGCCAGCTGGGCAAAGGGGTGTTGTCAAAAAAAAAGTCACAATGTTGTCACCATCTTGACTTTTCTTTTGACCTTGGTGTTTTGTCTGTTCTTTATCTAGTTTGGACATCCTTCTCATATCTGGAAAAAAGAAATCCATTGTTTCACTTCAAGGATGAACACGTGAGACACTGATCTATAATTTAAAGCAGTGATGGCAAACCTTTTAGAGACCGAGTGCCCAAACTGCAACCCAAAACCCACTTATGCATCGTCAGGTGCCGGGTGGGCGTGGCCCATTGGGTGGGCGTGGCTGCAGTGGTAAGCAGACTGGGTGGGACTAAAAAGTTCACTCAATCAATTCCAACTTTGTGAGATCTTTTTTTTCCCACGAGAAGTTGAAATTGACTGATTGATTGAACCTTTTTTTTTTTTTTTGCGCATGGCAGCGGAGGCCTCAAGCGAAAAGGTTTTATAAAACCCAGCTGAAGGTTAGGACTGGGGCGACGGCGCGCGTGCCCACAGAGAGGGCTCTGAGTGCCACCTCTGGCACCCGTGCCATAGGTTCGCCACCACTGATTTAAAGCATTGCCCAATTTTATACTGCTTGCTTGGCAACATTTTGTTGGGCTGCATGTTCCAGCCTTTTGCAAACTGGTAATTTCTAGATGTGTGAACATATTTAATACTAGAATTGTCAGCAATGCCAATATTGGCTAGGGCAGGGGTGTCCAACTTTGGCAACTTTTAAAGCTAGGGAATTCTGGGAGTGAAAAAGTCCACAAATCCGCTGAGACGTCAGATTTGGGAAGGATGATCAGCAACATTGAAAGCTTAGTAGCATTGCTTTCTATTCAAAAGTCGATGGCAGAAGTTCAGGGTCATTTTTAGCTATGGGAAGCAGCAGAACAAACTCATCACTTTTGGGGGTTATTAAAATAATTCCCATGGAATGCAGACACTCATCAAAACAGGAAATAAAAGAACTTAGCAATTAATGCTTCAAATGTTAAAAGTTCCAGGGCATTTCTATACTCAATTTCACCCAATGTAATAGAATACTGATTTTTCCACAGATCCTCAAAAGTCCCCAATGACCTCTAATGTCTCTGAACTCTTAACTATAGGAAATCTGGAGAAGAAAAATGATTATCAAATATCTTTCTCAGACACACAGATTAGACCAAGGATTAGTAAGTGTTTATGGACAATCATAAAAACAACTTTACAACTTGAATTGGAAATTGAAAACAGAGGAAGTTAACTTTTGTATATTATATTAAATAACCCAAACACCTTTTTCCTTTTTCCAAAAGTCGATAAAGAATAAATAATATAATTTACAATATGGTACAAAAAAATAAATCAGTTAAGGACAGGCATTCTTGCTTTATACATACGCTATATATGCATATTATCTGAAAAACGAATTCACATTTTAAAACAAGACAAAAAACTTTTTAAGATGATATGGCTTAACTATTATTAAAAGAAACAGCAACATCATCTGCTGCCAAATGCACAAGCTCAAAAGCTAGTTGTCACATTTTGGCAACTCGTGATAACTCATTGCTGTAGTGCTTGCAAACATTTTCATTATTTAGCATTTACAGGTCACAAGGAAAGCTTTAAAAAGGGCTGGGTTAACTCAAAAAAAAAAGTGCCGCTTCTTCCTTTAAAATTCAGCTGTCTTCTCTGTGTAAGCATACAAGTATTGAGTGTGTGTGTATATGTGTGTGTGTGTGTGTGTGTGTGTGTGTGTGTGTGTATTTAAAAAAATAACCCAAACCCCAAATGCAATACTAAAAAACCCACCACTGGTCGAGTCAAAGACAAGCCATCCTTATGGGTATAACTGAAATCAAGCTGGCTAAAGAAAGTAATAAAGTTAACAATCAAAGAGAGGTTACATAATGCCAATTTCTTTTGTGTAAAGAACAAAAGCGTGTGATAATTAGGACGCAGTTCATAGGGAATTTCATTCCAACCAACGTCGTGTGTGGAGGGAAACTCCTCGTGAACTGTGTCCCCATTGATCAAAACTAAAAGTCAATGTTTGAGCGATTGGCCAATTTCAACGCACTGCACAAGCAAGACCATCAACTACTGTCCAATCCAGGCACTCAAAAAATGGGCAGATACAAACGCCTAACCCACATTCTTGAAACTTTACATTAGGTTAGGCGCAAACGCTTCCGATTCCCAGTGCCCTGTCTGGTAGGCCTACGGGAAAAGCTTATATCCACTGCATACATTCTCATTTGTAAAAGACACACATCAACCCATCCATCTGATTGGAAAAAGAACACTGGACACCAAAAAGCTTTTCAGGAACCAAATGCACGAATGAAAATCAGGCCATCCACAAGAGCCTTTTCTTTCAATACCTCCAGCCAAAAACAGAGGCAAGAGGACTCCACTTAGACGCAGCCGTGCCTGCAGATTCCCTAGAAGTTGCACATAAACTTGACAGTCTTCTGGATCCAAAAGGATCCAGAGGAACAGCTCAGAATTGTCTCCTGCGCTTAGCCAATTAGGATCTCTCTCGACAGCAGCCATTAAGGCCAGCAGCTTCGCAAGAATTAAAATCACTTATATAAAGAAGCACTGCAGCAAAAGGGCTGGAGTTGAGATCACTGGAGTTCTCCTCTGCTTCAGTCCTAAAAGCGGAGCTGTCCTTGCTCTTGACTTCAGATGTAACACCCAAGACGTAAAAGGCCACAAAAGGATTTTTTCTTTAAAATTTTTGTGGACAAAAACCACTAAGCAAACAGGAAAGGAGACAAGACTTTACGAAGGAAGTTCAGTGTCGTTTGCAGAGTACTTCAGAAGCACTAAAGCTGATACGTAGATACTGCTTTTAAACTGTCAAGTATGAGGAAAGGAGCTGCTTTGTGAATGTTTACTTACTTAGGGATGTTTCCGGCAACAAAACCGTATTAAAAACTGTCTAGCCCTAATAGTTCTTACGACATTCTTTGCTTTCGTGGATGGAGAAAGCTGGCGTCAGGAGGGACACTGATCCCCACGCCAAGGACCGGTATCCCGAGTAGGATTTTTGATTCCACTGCAAGGCAGGTGAATATTCCAGACAGACATAAAAAAAAAAAAGGGGGGGGGCTCCATAAACTTGAGTTTAAAATATCCATGTCAAAGAGCCCAGTAGTTAAGAGGAAAGAATTCCCACATAAAACCCACATAAAAGCTTTAAATCACAGTGCAAGCTGCATGATGATCACTGAAAGAGTCGGCCTAGGTTGCTTTATTTGAACAAAACACGCTGAATAAAACATTTTCTATGGGACACAGAACTGAAAAGAGCTGAAGGATACCGAGGGGGGAAAAATGTTGTTTTATCAGCAAAAACTGCACAAGTGCAATAAGTGAATTCCGGCAGTGTGGGATCTAAGCTAAGTTGCTAAAATGCCTCCTAAATCACAGATGCTGCCTGGAGGCGTCTAGATACATGCAGATCCAGTATGGTAAAAGGAGAGAATCTCTTGTGACTGCCGGAACTCTGTGGACCGCTATTTTGTCCCTTGCTATCAGAACCGCATAGGGTGTTCTGGCCCGAAATAAAAGAACACATTTAGTTATCAGTTACGGCGAAATACTCAGAAGGACTGCAACTTTTGAAGGAGCAGTGAGAATCAGATGATTAGGTTATAATAATTAGCCCCAGAGGTATGCATGATCTCAGCAGTTTTCCATTCAGCTTCTGCAGAATCTGGAGAGCATCTTAATTTAAGGAAGGGCAGGTGGACTCAGGTCACAAATACACTGCAGCTAGGAGAGGCCCTCCAGTTCTGCGGCAAGGCAGAGCGAAGAAACATGGAGCGATGCCAAAAGAGGATTAGGGATAAATCCCAGGAACAGAGATGCCTCTCCTGATCAGCACCGTTTTTGCTCCCTTTTGACGTCAGTTTGGGCAAAAGCAAGGTAGACCTTGTGGACCAGGTCTGAAGTCACGGTTGCCTGTCAAACATCTGAAGAAAAAATGAGACATCCACAGGACAGGCTTGCCAAGAGCGGCTGCTTGCAGGTGAACAGCACTTCATAAGGGAATGATGGTTAGAAATGCTCTCGGCTTGTGGGAGAGGAACAACTAAGGGGACTGTATAATCTGGAATAATCGGTAAAGAAGAGGGACTAGAAATCAGTGTTTCTCAACCTTGGCAACTTTACGAGGTGTGGACTTCAACTCCCAGAATTCTCCAGCTAGCATTGCTAGCTGGAGAATTCTGGGAGTTGAAGTCCACACCTCGTAAAGTTGCCAAGGTTGAGAAACACCGGACTAGATGGTTCTTGCTGGCTGCAAAATTAAAGTCAAGTGATGGCTACCGGCTATCCAAGCTCTGAAGGCTAAGAGGCCAACATCTACAGACCTCAGGAAGGGCCCTTGTTGACTGTAGATGGAGAGACCCTGGTGTAAAACTGATAACTGCGTTAGGAACCTACAAGAAGTAAGAGAATTGTACCCGTTTCTTTCATCGGCAGAACATGATCAAAAACGTTCCTCAACTGCAACCAGAAATGTGGTCAAGAGATTCGTCCTCCAAAACGCTAATGCACAATAATCAAAGGGGCTCTTAAGAAGAAAAGAGAAAGTGTCTTCGTGTCAAGCTTGACTCCTGATATCTAAAGAGATATAAACATGATTTTGGGGGGAGTGCGCTGACATCCCAGTCTAGTCTATGGCCCTGATTTTGCCACGAGGCCTCTCGTCTAATAACTACCAAGAACCCCGAGCTGCAGACTGGACCGGGAAGTCGGAAATTCATCCCCAAGTAAGACCAGGTCCCGAGAGAGACTACAAGGACTTTCCCATGGCCGTCACCAATGATTGTGCTCATCTCAAAGGAATTTGACTTTGAACGTATCTAGAAGACCACCCCCAACCCCAGAAGAGTGTTTCTCAACTTCCAACAAATTTAAGATATGTGGACTTCGATTCCCACAATTCCCCAGCCGGCATGCTAGGAAAAATGGAAGTCCTCGGGCGATAGCTGTCTTTTTTTTTTTAAGCATGGGGAAGAAGGTTAAAAAGAAGCAGGATAGGTCTTGTGTCCTTCCAAGATTTCCTCTGACCCTATCCTAGTTTTTAAACATGGTATTTTTTTTTCCCTCCCTCCCTGTGTCCTGCTGGAATGTTAATGAATATAAAGAAACAATGAAAGAATTCTGTTAAAAGCCTTGTTAAAATTCAGCTGCTCTGTTGCGACAGGAAAGTGTGAGGAATACCAGCTCAACTGACTTGCCAAGACGACCGTGACAGATCAGGAGAGGAAGTTCTAAAAAACAAAAACCAACAACAGAAAACTTAATAAAAACATACCACTATTTACCCCCAACTTTCAGCTTATGTGTGGATACCCCGACAACAGTTTTGGTTTTCTATCTAAGAGTGTAGTTTTCAGGATTTCTTGCTCAGACCTTAAACCCGGAACTCGTCTTGTAAACTTTGTGGCTTTGTCACCAGCTTACACACACACCTCACTTCCTATAATACTGCTCCACAGTGCCTTGTTCCCAGCCTATTGCACTTTCCAGGAACCGTAGAAGGTCGAAGACAAAAAAAAGCTCCTCTCTTCATGTCAGGTATGCTCCCGCCAGGACAACAACAAAAAAACCATAATAATAATAATAATTAAAAAAAAACCCAATCGGCTGCATAGCTATGACGTCATTCCTCCACGGTATGGCCAATTCAACGGCGCCCACCAGCCAGCTGGTGGGGATGCGTTCACTGAGAGAGGTCGCCCATGGGGGGACCGCCACTCCCTCCGTCAAAGAGAATCTCTCGGCGGGGGGGCTCGGGGATCGCGAGCTCCTGGGCGAGGTCGTTGAAACGAGATATGTAATCTATGCTGTTCTCGTTCATCATGCAGGCCAGCTGGGAATCTACCACCTGCAACCAAAGAGAAGGGGAAGAAAAGAGATCGTTGGCTTCCTGGTCTTCTGGCTTTCTCTTTGAGCTCAGCGGAGGTTGGAATACGGTCAAAGGCACGCTGGTTATCAGGATGTGCAGCGTGCAACTTTGCTAGCCAATAGCTGCACGATATTTGCAGGGGGAGGGGGCGGAATGATGGCTAGGGGTGGAGTAGTGATGCAAAATACCACATGTGTGGGCTTTGTTTGTCTATATAGGTCTCCTTCCTTCCTTTGCTAGATTCCTTGCTTCCTTGTTTGTTCCACTTCCTTCCTTCGCTAAATTCTTTGCTTGTTCCACTCCTTCCTTCGCTAGTGTCAAAGCAATAATATCCTATATTATCTTTGCTTGTTCCACTCCTTCCATCCTTCCTTCGCTAGATTCCTTGCTTCCTTGCTTGTTCCATTCCTTCCTTCCTTCGCTAGATTCCTTGTTTGTTCCACTCCTTCCTTCCTTCCTTCCTTCCTTGTTCCACTCCTTCCTTCCTTTGCTAGATTCCTTGCTTGTTCCACTCCTTTCTTCCTTCCTTCCTTGCTTCCTTCACTAGATTCCTTGTTTGTTCCACTCCTTCCTTCCTTCATTAGATTCCTTGCTTGTTCCACTCCTTCCTTCCTTCGCTAGATTCATTGCTTCCTTGTTTGTTCCACTCCTTCCTTCCTTCCTTCCTTCCTTCCTTCCTTCCTTATTAGATTCCTTGCTTGTTCCACTCCTTCCTTCCTTCTCTAGATTCCTTGCTTGTTCCACTCCTTCCTTCTTTTGCTATATTCCTTGCTTCCTTGTTTTTTCCACTCCTTCCTTCGCTAGATTCCTTGCTTGTTCCACTCTTTCCTTCCTTGCTTCCTTCGCTAGATTCATTGCTTCCTTGTTTGTTCCACTCCTTCCTTCCTTCCTATTAGATTCATTGCTTCCTTGTTTGTTCCACTCCTTCCTTCCTTCTCTAGATTCCTTGCTTGTTCCACTCCTTCCTTTTTTCGCTATATTCCTTGCTTCCTTGTTTTTTCCACTCCTTCCTTCCTTTGCTAGATTCCTTGCTTTCTTGTTTGTTCCACTCCTTCCTTCCTTCCTTTGCTAGATTCCTTGCTTCCTTGTTTGTTCCACTCCTTCCTTCCTTCCTTCCTTCCTTCCTTCCTTCCTTCCTTCCTTCCTTCCTTCCTTCCTTCCTTCCTTCCTTCTCAAGAGAGACTGGACTAAGAGAGACTGACCCAAAGTCAACCAGCCAGCTTGTCTGCCAAAGCCAGCCCTGAAACTCAGGATCTCCTTCCTTCTAGGCCAGCACCTTCACTGGCATCCCAAACTCTCTCTCTCTCTCTCTGTGCCATCACCCCAGCCCAAAGCTCTGCACCCTATCTCCGAGAAAAAGCATATTGTACCTCAGCGACATCAGCCATGGACCGAGAGACAAAAGAATCCCGTGAATTCCCATCCAGCAGGCTGGGTCCCAGCAAGGAGCTGCTGCTTGGATTGCCCACTGAGGTGGGCAGCATTTTCCGGCCCTTTTCCGGAGAAAGGAAACTGGCTGTAAAACAGAGGTAGGAAGAGGTCAAGACGGCGATCTCAGTCCAAGGTAGAAAAGTCCAATGATGTCCTCAGAAAAAAAGCCCACTCTTTGGGCAAGAGGTGGCACTTAACCGATGCCCGTTACAACAGGTTGTTTTCCCAACTGGGACCAGAGCACTACAGGTGGTCTTGACTTAATAACCGTTCACTTAGCAACCGTTCAAAAGTTATAACGGCACTGAAAAAAGAGACCTGCAGTCCTCAGACCTATGACTGTTGCAGCGTTCCCCATGCTCACATGATCAAAATTCGGGCACTTGAATTTACAGGCATGTATTTACAGGCATGTAGTTACAAGGGTTGCAGCATCCTTGGGAGGGGGTCACGTGATTGCCATCTACGACCTTCCTAGCTGACCTCTGACAAGCAAAGTCACTGGGGGGGGGAAGCTGGATTCGTTGCACAATGGCGCAATTCGCTTAACCGCTGCAACAATGCGCCGAGCAATGGTGACAAAAACGGTTGTTAAAAATTTGCCGGGATTCACATTAACAACCGCCTTTGCTTAGCAACAGAAATTCTGGTCCCGATTGTGGGAGCTATTTGTCATGGAAAAAATTGATATTTTTCGTGGACCAAGGAAAAGAAGCAGACCAGATGGGATAAGGGTGGAATAAATGTTGCTGATTAAGTGGGCTGTAGCTATGCTCGGATTTTTAAAGGGCGTACGGTTAGGTCTCCTGCTTGCTCAATGTACATCTCTCAGTTGGGTTTTGACAACGGAGAGGTTATGGGACAAAAGAATGAGGTAAACCTGGTCATATCACACACACACACACACACACACACACACACACACACCGGGCCGTTAAGAGCCTTTTTGGCTGCACTCACAAAATAAGCTGCTGAGGGAAGAGTCGGTGGAGTCATTGGGATACCACTGTGGATCGTGGCTGGGCGAGGCGATCCAGCTTTGCTGGGGGCTGCAGGATGGGGACGGAAGACTTTTGGAATTATCGCTGCCGTTCAGCTTGGCTGGGGACAGGGAAACACTCTCACCTGTAAATGGAAAATGTTACTGCAGTATGTAAAATATGCAGCCGTCCTTTTTTTGGGGGGGAAAATCACAAGCTCCCCACTCTTGTTTTCAAGAAACACTCACCCATTTGAGCATTATCAAGGTCAAACAAAAACAGAACCCATTGATGAGTCAGACCTATGGCAATCTTTTGAACAGCAACCTTTGACATCTATCTCACTCACTCACTCCTCTTCTTTCTCCCTTACCGTATTGGCCTGAGCTAATTGCTATTTCGATGATGGAGTCACTGATTTGAGTAGCCGGTTCTCCCTGAGACAAAACATCCTCGGGGGGTCCAGGAAGTGATATGTCCAGGAGAGCGGAGACGTTGGGAGGAGACAGGTGGGTACTGGACGTCTCAGAAGAGGGAGCAAGGCCATTCCTCAGCGACGTTTTAGGCAGCTCCGGCAGAGAAAGGACCGGTGTTCCCTGGGGTGGCAAGCAAACGGTAATCGTAAACAACCGTAACGTCAACAACATGTCCTTTTCTAAAGCTGTTACGCCCGTGCAGAAGACCAGGAACCTTGTCAGGGTGTTGCAACCCTACTTCCGTGCTTGAATACACAAAGCTTCCTTACATTAGATGCAACCAGTCTTTCCATCTATAGTTCAGTATCGTCTCAATCGGTGATTGAAAGTTTTGCTTACAGTCTCCCATCTCTGTTCTTCCTTTCAGCTCCCGAGAAATTGATGATTTTTCCTTTTACAGATGGCATATAACCAAGCTGACAGCTTTCCCTAACGGTGGGATCTGGAGAACAGTTATCTAGCAAGGTTGAAATCGGATTCCCCCAAGATTCCAGCTCACTGCTATGCTCATACAAATGTCTTGTTTAATGTATGTTATCCAATGAAACAATTTATTTCAATAGACTCCCAACAGAATTATTGCTGATAATTCAGGGCAACGAAGCCCACAAATCTGAAAGGGATCCCTGTGAGATGCTGGACTATTCAGCGACAGAAGATAAACACGAGTGCCTTTCAGATTTATGGACTTCACTGATCTGCTGGATGGGAAATTCTACAACCCTGGTCCACATTCTGGGAAGTTGCAAACATTGCAAAAACAATAGCCTAGACTACAGGATACCAGCAATTTCACAAGATGATATTTTTTCCCCCACTTTGTTTGCACTTCACCACTGTCTGAGCCTCACGTTTTGATCTAGCAAGATTTATTCTTGCTTCTCTATAACTATGAGTGTTATCAGTGTTTACTGGAACTAGCATGTGCCATGTGTTCATAGATTTTTTTTTGGGGGGCGGAGTTCAAGTATCTAATAACAGACTTTAAAAGTTCACACAACATTCAGACGAGTGCCTTGCCAATCTTCTTTATTTAGGGATGAAAGAGTTTCCAAAATGACTATTCTAAAACGACTATGTCTAAAACTAGGCTGCAAGTACTGGTTATGCACACAGCCTCCTTAATCAGAACTACAGCGTCGGTGTCTATTAAGTTCTGAAGTGTACGTAGTTATTAATTAAATATACTTTACCTGGAAGCCATCAGGAATGGCTTCTTGCTCAGACTGGGATGGTAGACCAAGGAAAGGAACCCGACATTC
This sequence comes from Protobothrops mucrosquamatus, assembly GCF_001527695.2. Taxonomy (NCBI): domain Eukaryota; kingdom Metazoa; phylum Chordata; class Lepidosauria; order Squamata; family Viperidae; genus Protobothrops; species Protobothrops mucrosquamatus. Next base: position 374,328 of record NW_015387500.1, on the reverse strand, counting down.
ATGGCTTGAACCCTGGAATCAAGAAAGACTGCCTGAGCCACACGGCTGGAAGAGAGACGCTGAAATTATGGAACATTAATGCTTTATTAACACGCCTGCCTTGCTACTGCCAAGGAATTTCCGAAGAAAAGAAGTGAAATAAATCTAACCAATAAATAGTGAAAAAAGAAAAGAAAAAGGGAAGATACAGAACAGAAATTCAGGGAAAACAAACTAGCATCTCCATTATCTATCGTGGCTAGCTGGCCTGGGAGCCCTTCTCCTGTTACAGAGGACAGGAACGACTATCCTGCCAGGTAGAACAACAGAACCATTTAATATCTGAGATAGTTGATGAGGTGTCAGTCTGGACTGGGGTGGAGAGGCCATTTCGGGAAAGCTGGAGTTGTAAAGGCAGGGTAAGACTTTTAAGGGTGTTTGGCTGTCTGGAGGAGTCTAGTGCAGGGGTAGGCAACCTTGGCTCTTTTATGACTCGTGGACTTCAACTCCCAGAATTCCTGAGCCAGCCATGCTGAGGGGAAAGGGAGAGGTTTCCAAGCTGAGCCATGCTGGCTCAGGAATTCTGGGAGTTGAAGTCCGCGAGTCATAAAAGAGCCAAGGTTGCCTACCCCTGGTCTAGTGGGATGGAATATAGAGGGCTGGATTTCCAGGAGGGAGGGGGTGCATTCCAGAGGAATAAGAGGCAACTCAGCCCAGATATCCTATGTGAGAGAAAGAGAGTGAAGACAGCCCCTCCTCATTAGTTCCCAGAATATATGCTTCGGGCAGGTAGTAGTCTGCTTCGGCTTGGCAAGATTCTGTTGATAAGTCCACAACAATAAAAAAAATCTGGTTGTAAGAATCACGACGTGTCTTTCTTGGTTTTTGAAGCCTAGCATCTAATTGGTGCACGTTGTGCCCAAAGCAACATCCCATTAGAACGGGTGGGCACCTATGGGCAACTTTACATCCTGTGGACTTCAACTCCCACAATTCCTGAGCCAGCAAGAAATGGCAAGAATGGCCGGCTCAGGAATTCTGGGAACTGAAGTCCACAAGTCGTAATGTTGCCACAGCTGCCTAACCCTGTAATAGAATGAGCTGGAGAAAGGAGGAAGAAGAAGAAGAAGAAGAAGAAGAAGAAGAAGAAGAAGAAGAAGAAGAAGAAGGAGAAGGAGAAAAAGAAGAGAGGAGAGAGGAGGAGGAGAAGGAGGAAGAGGAGGAGAAAAGAAGGAGGAGAAGGAGAAGAAGAGGAGGAGGAGGAGAAGGGGAGGAGGAGGAGGGGAGGAAGAGGAGGGGAGGAAGAGGAGAAGAAGAAGAGGAGGAGGAGGAGGGGAGGAGGAGGAGGAGGAGGAGAAGAAGAAGGAGGAGGAGGAGGAGATTATAGTAAAGCTGAAAACTGACCGCCACTGTTGCTACAGAGCCTCCATTCTGATGTGCCACTGTGGAATCTTGACCTCCAACCACGGTGGATACTGCCTCTGGTGAGAGCGGGGAAACGTTTGGCAAGCCTTCGGTCCCCAGAAGCGGCAAAGGACTGCCAGGGATAATACCGGCTGATTTAGCCGCCAAATCAATCGCACCTTTGGACAAATAACAGCAAACATAAGGAAGGGCATTTTCCTGAAGGCAGAACTCTTAAAACCTGAGGTTCTTGCAAGCTTACATCTGCCACCAGCAGGAAAACACTTTATTTTAATAGCACCTTCTTGTATTTACACATTTCATCGATTCAGTATAGGCAGTCCTCGTTTAACTAAGAGCGGCAACTCAATCATTAAAGAGGTCACTAAGGGAAACCATGACTGTTGTGCTTATGATCTTATCTCGGCTTTCCTTTGCTTATAGACCTGTGAAGGATGTAAATGCGAGGACCGGTCGCAAAGTCGCTTTTTCACCATCACGGTAATTCAAACAGTCGCTATATGAAACAATCACTAAATAAAGATTACCTCTATCTCAAAAGCTAAGATTTTTTTTCCCATTGCTTCATTATCTCAACCGTACTTAAAACCTTTATCTCCATTGTCCTGCTATCACCTGAATTATTAACTAGTTCAGGGGTCTTCCAACTTGGCCCTTTTATGACTCGTGGACTTCAACTCCCAGAATTCCTCAGCCAGGCATGCCAGGCACGCCTGGCTGAGGAATTCTGGGAGTTGAAGCCCACGAGTCATAAAAGGGCCAAGTTGGAAGACCCCTGAACTAGGCTAATAGGATCTTTGTCAAAAGGATTTAGAGACCCGGGCAAACATAACGAGCACTTTAAAAACTAATCACGGGTGGAAGATAAAAACAGTTACTTCAGAACTACTAAGATCTGGGATAAGGCAGGCTCCATGCGCTACGAATTCTTTGGCGATGTCCACTTCTCTCTCTGAATTCATGGAGACCTAACCCTAAGTGGATTTTCCCACCCTGCTTGCTTCCCCCCCATGGGATTTTTCCATGTATTTTACCGGGACGCTTAGCTAAGGTAGACCTGAAAAGTCAGCGCCCTCCTAAGCATACTGATGCACTACGAATTTGTTGGCGATGTCCACTTCGCTCTCCGAATTCATGGAGACCTAACCTTACCTGTGCCTGGACTTTCTTTGGAAAAGAAGACTTACTAGACAGACGACTGGTGGCTTGAACTGGAAGGATCTTGGGAACAATGGGACGTGACACGGCAGCTTTCGTCAGCGAAGACTGGATTGGCCGGAAAGATCCCCTTCCTGAAGAAGAAACAATCAAAAACAGCAGGAATGTTTCAAAGCACACCAAATTTCCTTTTTTTTTTTAAAGTCACTTGGGAGTTATATCCCACTTGGCACCCAGTTCTGAGTCTTTCTCACAGGAAGAAAACGGAAGAGAAAAGCTTTAGATACTCCCAGTAGAATTAATGGGTAGCATAGGGCTGTGGCAAACATAGAATAATAGTGTTGGGAGGGACCTTGGAGGTCTTCTAGTCCAACCTCCTGCTCAAGCAGGAAACCCTTGAGCATCTATTGACTGTGCTGAAAATCTTTTCTCGGCTCTCACTAGTTCAGATGCTTGGCCACTGACTCGTATTTATGACGGCTGCAATGTCCCAGACCAGGGGTAGGCAACCTTGGCTCTTTTATGACTCGTGGACTTCAACTCCCAGAATTCCTGAGCCAGCCCTGCTGAGAGGAAAGGGAGAGGTTTCCAAGCTGAGCCATGCTGGCTCAGGAATTCTGGGAGTTGAAGTCCACAAGTCATGAGGGGGCCATAGTTCCCCCATGCTGGCTCAGGAATTCTGGGAGTTGAAGTCCACGCGTCATAAAAGAGCCACGGTTGCCTACCCCTGCACTAGGGGTTATCGTGGCAGTTTAGTAGGATGCCAGGACCCCCAGATTTCTCAGAGGCATGCTCCCCCATCAATGTCCGTAGGATTCTACCCAAAGGCTCGTGTTTTACCTCCTTGGAGGATGTCACATAAACCAGAGGTCCTCAATCTTGGCAACTTTAAGACTTAGGGACTTCAACTCCCAGAATTCCTCAGCCATCCCTGTGTGGCTGAGGAATTCTAGGAGTTGAAGTCCACAAGTCTTAAAGTTACCAAGGTTGGAGACCTCTGACATAAACCATCAAAATAAAGGCTTGCTGTTGGAAAAGCAGCTAGTGAGAATTGTTAAGTGCTCCGTGACGAGTCCACAGACAGAAAGGGCCACAATTCTTAATCCCCTCCAGTCAAAGAACAGGAGATAGGAGCCTTCCCCAGCTCAGTCTAAATATATTGCTCAGATTATACACAGCGCCGAGAGGCTCACCTGTTACGGAGGAGTTAGATAAGATGGAAAAGGAGCAAACATGCTGCGAAGGGCTTTCAGATGGTCTAGGAAGCAGGGTCCTCTGCAAGAAGAAAGCAAGAGAACTTAAAAAAACAAACAAACAGAGTAGTATTTATATTGTATCCCTGGTCCATGTTTAATCATCATACGGACAATCTCCAAATACATTCTCCGTAACAATACAGGCAGGCCTCAACTTACAGCCATTTCCTTAGTGAACGCTCAATGTTACAATGGCACTAAAAAAAAGGGGGGGGGGACTTATGACCAGGTTTCACACTTATGTCCACTGCGGCATCCCTATGGTCATGTGACAGGACAGTTGCACCGTGCCAGGGTCACGTGATCACCATTGGGAACCTTCCCAGCCGGTTTCTGACAAGCAAAGTCAATGGAGGGGAAGCCAGAATCTTTTAACAACCGTGTCACTAACTTAATCACTGCCGTGACTCGCTTTACGGCTGTGGCAAAAAAAGGCCGTAAAATGTGGGCAAAACCCACCTAACAACTGCCTTACTTAACGACGGAAATGTTGGGCTCAATTTTAAGGACTACCTGTATAGTTATGAACACCTGGACCTTTTGCTAATAACTGATTGCATTCAGTTAATTTAAGGGTTGGAGAAGTTTGATTTGATGTGTAGAGTTATATTCTTCTAGGTTTTATGTGTTGAAGGCCATATGCTGGCAATAAACAGGAACTAAGACCTGTACAAAAATTACTCTTTCTCCTATTCCTTCTCCTCCCAGGAAGGTCAGATCATCTGGCCCAAAACTGTCCATCTGTTTAACAGAGCGTGGTAAAAAACCAAAGATCCCTCTTAGGATACAATTTGAGAATCGAATTTCTGCACCTTAAAAAGAATTCTAAATGTGTATTCAAGTCTGATCCATTCCACCTTACAAAGAGATGCACCTTTGGCTGCTTTTTCGTAGCCTAAAACTGAAATGATATGCAATCTGCTTCTCCCTCATGCTGACAGGCCTTGTTAACTGCTCAAGAGAAAGCAGAGAACCAGGAAGCAGGAAGAACCAATTACCTCTGTCCAAATGGATGGGGAGAAACAATAACCCTCCCCAAAGTAACAATAACCCCTCAAATATGCCAAATGAATCCATTTGTCAATCGAGTGACGAATGTATTTCAATTAGCGGTTCTCTCTTACCTGCACAACTAGCGGCTTCCGTAGGTGTCTGCTGCGTAGTTTTCTTGGCTTTGGCAAGAAAAAATCTGATTGCATCTAAAGAGAAACAGTAGTTCGTGATACAGCATTCTGATATTCTTAATACAGGGGCTCTTCAAACCTGGCCCTTTTATGACTTGTGGACTTCAACTCCCAGAATTCCTCAGCCAGGCACGCGTGCCTGGCTGAGGAATTCTGGGAGTTGAAGTCCACAAGTCATAAAAGGGCCAACTTTGAAGAGCCCTGAACTAGGTTAATAGGATCTTTTTCAGAGCCCTGATTTAGTGTCTCTTGTGGCAAAGACTCTAAGGCTCCACATAATTTATATAAGGGAATATGAAACATGTCCACTTAATTTGGTAGCAGAGACAGCAGAGTAATAGTCGGCTGCAAGACAACCAGAATCAGAAATTTGGAAAAAGTGGCAGGCTCTTCCCACCTGAACGTAGAAAGTAGCCCTCAGGCAGATGGGCGGCAAACACATTTAATAAACAAACCAACAAACTTGATTTCAGATTGTTCGGTTCTGCCTGGAACGTGAGAGGAAGGACTTTAAAATATGTTTTGATAATGGAGAAAGCAGGAAAGCAACAGTAGAGGAAGAAGCAGGCAATTTGATTCCCTACTGGCTGAAATTCCGCCTTCATTCTTTTCTAAACTTTGGGTAACCCGAGATTTTTTTTTTTCCATCGCATTCCCAACAACACAGCTGCAACCCAGAGCATATAAATAATACAAAATGCCACGAAATCTTAACAGCGTGACCAAGAGTGGCACCTGGAACTGAGAGTTGCTTAACGTTACCACTACAAAGAAGGCTGGGTTGGGTTTTTTTCTCTTAACGTTCCATTTACACATTTTAAAAGCCGCAGAGACTCACGCTGATGGTGTCCAAGCGCTGGCGGAAGCTCAGGTCTGCTTCTTTGTTTTGTAAGAAAAGCTTCCCGTGCCTGCTGTTTGGCGGGAGGGTTGTGGGAATGGCGAAGAGGCCGCCGTCTGCATCAGGGTTGCTGGAATTTGAAGAACTAGCCACCAAGAGGGGTTTAGAAGGATTTCGGAAACCTGGCAGGAAAGGATAATGACACAAGTATTGATTGACAGAGAAGGGCAGGCCGAGAGGACTTCTGTCAGAGCGTGCAGAGTCTCAATTGTGCTGAGATAACCCAGGAGTAAATACAGTAAACAGTGGTCTATATTAAATGGTGGTTTATCTTACACTATCTACAATATCATACACCAGGAACGATGTACACACATGTGGTAATTCAGCAAGATCCAACAACACAGCAGTTACAGCAGTAAATGGGTGAGAGAGACACTTCAGCAAAAGCCTTCCCTTTTATACTCAGGCTCTTAAAGAGACACAGACACTGCTGAGTCATTCCGATCATGGCATCACCCACCTTACATTACATCAGCTGGTTAGCCTTTAAATCATGATCCTGACAACTTCTATTAGGAAAAGCCTTGGAAGTGCTTCCATGAACCTGTATGGATCTGCAGGAAGGTGTGCATTGCATCACAAGAAAAAAGGGAAAAGAATCACGAGCGCAACCTTCCTAGGACACTGTTTCTCAAACCTTGGCAAGTTGAAGATGTGTGGACTTCAACTCCCAGAATTCTCCAGCCAGCCATGCTGGCTGGAGAACGCTGGAAGTTGAAGTCCACACATCTTCAACTTGCCACAGTCGAGAAACACTGCTCTAGGAGACCCCCAAAAGTGCTTTTCCAAGGTGGATTTTCTTGGTTTTTTTTTTCCTTTGAAAGCGTTTCGTTTCTCATCCCAACAAAGCTTCTTCAGTACTGGTCTCGGAGACTGACAAATCCGTAGCTCTGTACAAGCTGTCCAATGCCAAACGACCGAACAATATTCTCAAACTCGAACTTGGAAACGGCTCTTGGACCATCTTGCCCAACTGAGTAATGAATTCGGGAAATCCCCAAATCTGGAGACTTCCTAGGACAGGGGTAGGCAACCTTGGCTCTTTTATGACTCGTGGACTTCAACTCCCAGAATTCCTGAGCCAGCATGGCTCAGCTTGGAAACCTCTCCCTTTCCCCTCAGCATGGCTGGCTCAGGAATTCTGGGAGGTGAAGTCCACCAGTCATAAAAGAGCCACGGTTGCCTACCCCTGACCTAGGCACAGGATTTAGAGGGGAGGGGCATGTCTATGTGGACCCTGCACAGGGTGGACAGGTTTTTCTATATGACTGACTCACCTGAGGAGTTGGAAGTGGCATTGGGGGGAAAGGTCTTCTTGTGAAGCGCAGTCTGGTTGCGAGCACAGCCTGGGCTCCTGGTGCTAATGGCAATCACCTTCCCGGGAGGGGTCAAAGCATGTTCCTCTTGAATGGGCTTGATAGGGGATGTCGCAACGGAATTCATTTCGGGGATCTGGAAAGGAAGCAGTGAAGTCTCAATTGCAGGATGCTTCAAATCATCATCATCATCATCTAATGCAGAGGTCCCCAACCTTTTGGGCACCAGGGACCGGTTACGTAGAGAGAGGTTTTTCTACGGACCGGAAGGTGCGTCGTTTTGTGTGCTGCCTGCATCTCACGGATGGGGCTTTGCTTGTCTGTGCGGACCGGATGCTGGCATGCCGCGGCCCGGTACCGGTCCACAGACCGGGGGTTGGGGACCCCTGATCTAATGTTAAAGAACAGATATTCCAAAGAACATTCAGAGCTACAGAAGAACATTCAGAACATCCAAATTACATTCAGAACAGCATATAAGCATATAAAAACATTATAAGTGATGCTTGAGCAGGATCCGCAAGATTGGCTAGAACACCACACATCCTCTACACGACCTGTTTTCCTTGTTACCCTCTGGGTAACAACATCCAGATGCAGTCACAGTTTTGTTCCATACAGTATTAACCTTGTGAACTCTCAAGCTTCCTCTTTCTCTTAATATTTAGAAGGCCAGATCCTGAAGTTGAAACTCAAGTACTTTGGCCAGCTAATGAGAAGGAAGGACTCACTGGAGAAGAGCCTGATGCTGGGAAAGATGGAGGGCAATAGAAGAATGGGATGACAGAGAAGGAGGTGGCTGGATGGAGTCACTGAAGCAGTAGGCGTGAGCTTCAATGGACTCCAGAAGATGGTAGAGGACAGGAAGGCCTGGAGGAACATTGTCCATGGGGTCGCGATGGGTCGGACACGACTTTGCAACTAACAACAACATATGTAAGGGTGTAGGTATATACGTACGTTGTATATAGCATGTTTATATGTGCGTTATGTACTGTACACTTTTGAGAGCAGGCAACAGAATTTCATTTTTAATGTGTGCCAGTGTGCCCACAGTAAAAAATGACAATAAAGGTTATCTTATCTAACTATCCTGGGGCAGGATAGTGGTGAATTCACTAATTATCTAGCCCAGGGGTCCATAAATATTTGCTTTAAGTCAAGTGCTGCATCATTTTGAAAAGCTTTTAAAGACTAGCCTAGAAACCAGTAAAGCCTCATAAAACTTCGGTGCACCCACCTAAAACTGATCATTATATTTATACATGTATGAATCCCATTATAATCAGTTCTGGTTATTGCACACATATCTACATATCTAAAATTGACCTCTTAAAATCGTAATTTTGGATTGGATACATATGAAGTGAAATCGCAGAAGTGGGAATGAGGTGGGCCTGACGTGGTCATGTAAATTTTGGCTTAGCTATTGCACTGCTTAGCAACAGAATTGCTGTCGTTAAGTGAGGATTATGTCTAACTAAGAAACGATGAAAATTCTCCCTATTTTGCCTTTTTTGCAATGAACAACGTTAACCACCATCGCAAATAATCTTAAAAAGAAGATCCAAATTATACCAAAATAAGCCTATTTCCTTAAGTCATCATTTCATAGGCGAGAGGCAAGCAGAGAAGGGAAGCTGCAAGCCAGCTGCAAAAGATTTAAAGGCCACATCTGGATAAGTGGGAAAGATGGAGGACCTTCGATCCAACTTACTTCGCAGGAATTGGCTATGACGACTTAAGAGGTGACAATTTGGTCCAATCTGGGGTCTTGAGTCCAACGGATACTTACCGGTTTGGGGTTCACTTCGGTCGAGATGAGTTTCAGGAGGCAATTGAGGAGTTTCTGTTTATGAAAAGTGGCCGATGGAGGGACACATTTCGGTTCAGCGACCTGCTCCCCGGCATCTTGGGTTTCCTGCCCCAAGACCGTCAGCCAATCGTATTCTAACTGCAGTTTGTTCGGCTTGCCCATCATGAGGTAGATTTCAGCCAAGGTAAGGCTGTCAGACGTCCGCAGGCTCCATCCCTTCTCTCGCACTTGCTGCGCGAGGCGGCCGGGGTCGTCCTTGACAGACTTTGTGACCATCTGTCCCTGAGCTGGAGGCGCTGGCGGTGGCGGAGGCGGTGGCAGTGAGGTGTTGAGCTTCTCCTGAGTGTCCTCCGTGACCGCATCAGGGGGCTCCTTAACACACGGTTCGGCTTGAGGTCCGGAGCAGTGGAAAGCCTGAGTTTCAGAAGCGGAGGGACCACCGCTGGGCAATTCCAGACTGCCACTCGCCAACGGTGTGGGACTGCCGGTCTCTGCGGCGCCAGGCAAAGCCCCGCCGGCGGGAGAACGTTCCGGCAAGGCAAGCTCTTTTCTATCCAGCTTCTCCGCGCAAAGACACTTCTCAGGGACAATCAGATCGTGGCAGGACTTCATGTAACGAGGGAACGGATCGAGCAGGGAGAGCTCTTCCAGGTCCGGCGGGAGATCGCCACAATTGCACTTGGCGCTGCCGGCGTCCACCGCGGCGGGCAAGGCAACGATGGGCGCCGCCTTTCTGCTCTCGGCCGCCGGGATGGACTTCTCCAAGCTCCCACTCGGGCCCTGAAGCCCGGCACCTGGCTTGCTGAGATGGCTGACGACACTGAGGTCCGAGAAGGCTGCTTCGGCAAGCCCAGCTTCGGGGGAGCAATCTTCCGGGTTTGCAACGGGATCCAGGGTCAGCTGAGGAGTTCTGCTCACTTCCGCGGCCGTGTCGGGCTTGGCTCCGCCTTTACTTTCTGCCCCCCGTGAGTATTTCACCTGCCCTCTGGCTGTCCCCTGACCGCTCTGGATGCCTAGGATTTGGGCAGGGGGCAAGAGGTGGACGTCCTTGGTACTCTGCTTGCACCGGCCCGATTCCTGCCAATGCACTGTGCAGAAAGCTTTGGAGTGTACCACGCGGGCAACCCCAGGCAGGGGTGTCAGCGTACAGTTTTCCCCCGGGAAAAGGTGAAGCATCGTTTGGTCTTCGGAACAGCTGCTGCTGCTGCTGGTTTCGGCCTCTCTACAATCCTGCAGCTGCCTCTCGGCTAGTGTTTTCCTCTGCGTGCAGGAGGTTTAGGAAGACAGGGGTGGAAAAGCAAAAAGGGCAGGCCGGACCTGTAAATATTTCCCCGGAAACCCCAAACAAGTCGGTGGCACCCTGCTGGATTACCCCGAAGAGGAGGAGGGCTACTAATAAGACTGCAAAGGTAAAAAAAAAAAGCTGGAAAAGGAACTCTTGTCCTAAGGAAGAGACGGCTTAATGAACATTAGTACAGGCAGTCCTCAATTTACCGCAGCTCATTCAGTGACCGTTCAAAGGTACAACAGCACTGAAGGAAGCGAACTAGGACCGTTTTTCACACTTACGGCCGTTGCAGCATCTCCGCGGTCAGGTGATCAAAATTCGGGGGCTTGGCAACTGGCATGTACTTATGACGGTTGTGGGTGGCCCGGGGTCACGTGATCCCCTTTTGCGGCCTTCTGACAAGCAAAGTCAATGCGGAAGCCAGATCCACTTCACAACCGCGTTACTAACTTAACAATTGCGCTGATTCATTTAGCACCTGTGTCAAGGTCGTAAAATGAGGCAAAATTCACTTAACCACTCACTTAGGGACAGAAATTTTTGGCTCCATTGGGGTTGTAAGCCGAGGACTACCTGCAATGTTAAAAACGCCAACTCTTGGAACAAGGAAGTCACTAAATCAGGCTCCAAAACCCAAGCAAAACACGTTGAGGTTCTTCTGAGCGGTTTCCTTTATTGTTCCTCAACTATAGACAAAAAATCTCGCCAAGCTAAAACTATTTGCATTATTAAACATGTACTCTGGCAACTATTAGGGAGGAGCTGTCTTCACCCCATTTCTCCCACACGAACTATCTAACTGCAGTGTTCCTGGCTCCTCCAGAATGCAGCCCCTCCCTCCCTCCCCCCCCTTGGGAATCCAGACTATATTCCATGCCACTGACTTCTGCATTAAGAGAAAGGATACGATACGCACTTCGTGGAGAGCCCATTTTTGTTTCAGGAACTCAATGAGGCTGGATACCTTCCGATGCAGCTCCACGATCATTCTGCCAAGTCACGGGAGAAAGAACGAAAGGATCAGCAAATGAGGGAAACGTTAGCGAAGGAACAATGTCATTAGATAAGCTGAGGAAAACGAACGTCGGCCTTCCCAGTCTCTACCTCTAACCCAACCTAGGATTCTATTACTCCCATTTTTACTACACCGGAGAAAGACACAGAAATAATAGCACAGGATATGAGATCTTAAACACCGATGTATTTTAACAGGAAAGGAAAAAAAAAACCTACAAATCTTGTTTTTAATGGCTCAGATCCTTTGCAGAACGTGCCAACCACATTCTAAAAATTCTCAGCTCAAACCGAGTCAGCCACTTATTTTGCTTGATGCTTTGGATCCGATTCCAGGGCTCCAGATTCCACCCGTTCATCTCCCATAGCCGGCCTTTAAAGTACCTGAGACGTGGGTTCTGGGCCAGACTCTGCACCCGGGCCCACGCGTGGTTATTCCGTGGCTGCAGTTCCACAGGAACCTTCAGAGGAAGACGCACAGGCTTCTGATCTTCCTCGTCGCTTATACCTATAGGACACAGCAGAAGACATGCAGGAAATACTAAACCTGAGAGGCCGGTTAAGCAAAATGCTCAAGGAAATCACATATCAAGAAAACAATGCACAGATGATGATGATGATGATGATAATAATAATAATAATAACAACAACGACAATAACAACAATAATAAAATTGGAAGGTCATCTAGTCATCTTGGAGGTCATCTAGTCCAACCCCCTGCTCAGGCAGGAAACCCTATACCCTTTCAGACAAATGGCCGTCCAGTCTCTTCTTAAAGACTTCCGGTGTTGGCGCATTCACCGCTTCCGGAGGCAAAAGTTGTTCCACTGATTGATTGTTCTAACTGTCAGGAATCCTCAACTTACACCCAAAATTTCTGTTGCTAAGCAAGACAGTCGTTAAACGGGTTTTGCCTCATTTGACGACCTTTCTCGCCACATTTGTTAAGTGAATCACTGCAATTGTGGAGTTAGCTACAGGATTGTTAAGTGAATCTGGCTACCCCACTGACTTAAGAACAAAGAAGAATAGAATAGAATAGAATAGAATAGAACATAATAGAACATAATAGAACATAATAGAACAGAACAGAACAGAATAGAATATGGAATGGAATAGAATAGAATATTGGGAATAGAATAGAATAGAATATGAAATAGAATAGAACATAATAGAACATAATAGAACAGAACAGAACAGAATAGAATATGGAATGGAATGGAATAGAATATTGGGAATAGAACAGAATATGAAATAGAATAGAACATAGAATAGAATAGAATAGAATAGAATAGAATAGAATAGAATAGAATAGAATAGAATAGAATAGAATAGAATATGGAATGGAATGGAATAGAATAGAATAGAATATTGGGAATAGAATAGAATAGAATATGAAATAGAATAAAACATAGAATAGAATAGAATAGAATAGAATAGAATAGAATAGAATAGAATAGAATAGAATAGAACAGAACATTGGGAATAGAATAGAATAGAATCTGGAAGGGACCTTGGAGGTCTTCTAGTCCAGCCCCCTGCTCAAGCAGGAGAACCTATACCATTTCAGACAGGTGATTGTCCAGTTCACGTATCAAATATCTCTTTGGTACATGCTACATCCCAGCCTCTGCCTTTAACAGTGAGCGTGACACGGGCCGGGGGCACACGGGATCTTCACCCCTGCCAGCTGTGTCAAGCAGCTCTCCTGCCCAGAATTCCCGACATACCGTCTGGATCACAGAGCTTCTTCAGAGCCCTGCACATGGGTGCCTTGATACGAAGGTTCCTGCCTTTGTAGCGAACCGTTGTGGCTCTGAAAAGAATGATTAAAAAGGGGTTAGATGCTTGAAGATTTGATTTGGTTATTTATATCCCGTCTTTGTTATTTTTGCAAATAACTCAAGGGGGAGGAGGGGGAGAACATATCCAAACACACCCTTCTCCTATTCTCCCCACAACGACGAGCCTCTGGGGTGGGGTGGGCTGAAAGAGAGCAACTGCCCAAAGATACCCACTGGTTTTCATGGCTAAGGTGGGACTAGAACTCCCAGGCTCCTGGTGATTGGCCCAAAGTCACCCAGCTGGCTTTCATGCCTAAGGCAGGACTAGAACTTACCGTCTCCTGGTGACTGGCCCAAAGTCACCAGCTGGCTTTCATGGCTAAGGTGGGACTAGAACTCCCAGGCTCCTGGTAATTGGCCCAAAGTCACCCAGCTGGCTTTCATGGCTAAGGCAGGACTAGAACTCAGAGTCGCTTGCTTTCTACCCTAGTGCCTTAACCCCCAGGAAAGTACATTTTTTTTGTGATGGGCACAATCTACTCTCTTCCAGTAGTATTTGTCTTTATAGGATCCAAATCAAAAGCAGGACCATTTTCTCATTGAAAACCTCAAGCAAGTATTTGGTCATTCTTGATGCTAACATTAATGCCTTTATTATTTAGATTAATGTTAGTTACCCCACTTCAAGAGATTTTGGGGCAGCTTACAATGTGCACAATATACTGAAATCATTCCATCTGTCACTTGACAAGAGTACAAGTTAAAACAAAATATCTGTTCTGAGCATTTGCAACGTGAAAGAATGAAAGATGTAAAAGGCAGTAATCACCTTTTAAAAATATTACTCACCCAGCCTGGATAAGCTCATTGAGTTTAGCTGCGTTTTTGTCATCCATACCTTTAAAGAACATGAACAAATTTGAGTGATGGGCAGAATATCAAAAACAAAACATGGCAGCAGAAAATAATTAACTACAAAACTGTCATTCCTGGGGGGGGAATATCATTTTAATTAAACCTCAACAGAGCAAGTTTCTTCATGTTGTTCTACAAAATGAATTTTAGGCATCAAGCATACACCATTTAATTGTATGTAACTCAAATTCCTCAAATCACAAATCTATATTATTTTTTTTTAAGTATGAAATGCACTTCTCTCTCTCTCTGAACTACTTGTACAAAGCTGCATATCCCAAGAAGAACTATGATGATGAATGGAAGAGGAGAAGGAACGTGTTCAACTGAGAAAGCAAAAATTTAATAAGAATTTTATGGTCACTTTAGATGAGATATATTGATTTAAAAAAAAAGTTGCTCAGAATGCATTTTAGTTTTCATTCTAAATCTGTAGTCAGATATGATCTCTGTATTCAATTCTGCAGAAGTCATCCTGTGTCGTTCTTACCCTTCTGCTAGGCAAGGATTTCTCATGGTATGTGAAATTACACCCCCAAATAACAGATGCTTCCTTGCGTGTTTTCTGCTTCCTTCTACTCTGCGTGAAAGAGCAAAAACTACAGATCATGCTTGGAAATCTCTCCCACACAAAGCCAGAGAGAGGCACACGGCAGAGCTATTTTGCAAAATACTGTAAAAGGGGAAAACTAGAAACATCTGGCAAAACGGTTTGGAAACGGTTTTTCCCCCCCGGAAGCTAAAAGGCAAGCCCCATACTTTCTCATTTCATGACATCGGAAAAAACAGAATACTCACAGCCCCCAATCTTCTTTCTGAGCTCCCCATAACAAATTAAGCCATAAAGCTCAAGGGAGGACTTTTTCAGCCCTTGAGAAAACACTGCAAAAGAAAGAAAAACACAGGTGTTCAAAGAAAAGGACATACCACAAACTTGCATGGGATTTGATTAAACTAAGAGATTCGGCATCCTCTTATTTAAGGATCTATCAGGCAAATACTGAGATTTATTTCAACATTACAGGATCCCTGCAATTCATGTAATTTTACTCTCTGAAAAAGGGATACATTTTACAGCTGGTTTTAGGAGGACACCGACACCTACTCCCACATTTATCTTTTTGCAATATTCTGATTTTTCCAAGATATAAAAAAATGCTAGGCTGTTCGTTTAGTGACCGTTTGAAGTTACGACGACACTGAAAGTGACTCAGGACTGTTATTCACACTTATGACTGCTGCAGCACGTTCAAAATTCAAATGCTTGGCAACTGGCTCATATTTATGACGGCTGCAGTGACCCAGGATCATGTCTGACAAGTGAAGTCAATGGGGAAGCCTAATTCACTGAACAACTATGTTACTAACTTAAGAACTGCAGCAATTTGCTTAACAACTCTGGCAAGAAAAGTCGTAAAATGGGGCAAAAACTCATTTAACAACTATCTCGCTTAGCAACAGAAATTTTGGGCTCAATTGTGGTCATAAGGCGAGTGCTAGATTTTATTTTACAGTGATGGTGAACCTTTTAGAGACGGAGTGCCCAAAAACTGGCCCCACCCCTGCCCCACTCCACCCCCTGCCCCACCCCGCAGGGCCACTCACCACCTCCAGGGCCCACCGCAGATCGCCCAGGCAGCCCAGCAGCGCCATGGCGGCCACGCCCTCTGCCCGCGCCCCACAGCATCAACTGTGCGCGTTGGGGCGTGAGGGCAGAGTCTTGTCTATATTGCCTGGCTGCCATGTCCTTGGCTGAGTTGCTCTGCGTGGGCCACGCTCGGGGGTGACTCTCCTCCAGGGGGTTGCTGGTGAGGAGGGGGTCACGGGCGGAGGCAAGGCTGGGGCAACGGCATGTGTGCCCACAGAGAGGGCTCCGAGTGCTGCCTCTGGCACCCATGCCATAGGTTCGCCATCACTGCTCTATTTCAATCACTGATGGGGTGGAGGTCTGCTTCGTCTGAACAAGAATGTGCTCTGGGCAAATCCTAAACATTCCCTCCTACCCCCTATCTACCAGCTGTCCATCCAAAGATAAACTATGCTAGCTTGTTGCATCGTTCATAGAAGCCAACCAAAACCTTTCAGGGTGTGCTCACCATTATCAAAGTCAATGTATTTGGAAATCTTGTGCCAAGTGCGATAATAGAAGTGCCGGACCTGCTCCTTGTTCTTCACCATGCTTGCTGGCTTGCTTTTCTTCTTGTACTTCAGGGCAATATTGTTTTGGATCGCCTCAAAGTCTTTGCCATGCTGAAAAAAAAACGGCAAACATTACGACATGAGAAGAGGGGGCAGCAGGAATAAGCACATGACACACACCTTCCAGAGTTGGGTCAAGTGTTTGTGGGTTTTGGGGAAACGGGCGTTTCCACATGACACCACCAGTTTGACATGTGATTTTCTGCAGACATGTCAAAAGGCAGCACAGGTCTCTAGAATTTGACATTTATTTATTCCAGCATGGTTACAGAAAATAGGTTTTCTGTACGAATGCTAGCATTCAGAATCCTACAAAAGACACGGGTAGAAATCCATTATTCTTACAATCAGTAGGATTAAACAGATAAAATTCTGGTGAATTTCTTCATACTATAATTCCTGGGAACCCAGACAATGCAACTGAAACATGGGTGAAACACGACTGGTAAATCGCAATTCATTCAAAATAATATTCTCAAAATGCTGGGATAACCTATGTATTTCAGACTGCTTAGATCAGGGGTAGGCAACCTGGGCTCTTTTATGACTCGTGGACTTCAACTCCCAGAATTCCTGAGCCAGCCATGCTGAGGGGAAAGGGAGAGGTTTCCAAGCTGAGCCATGCTGGCTCAGGAATTCTGGGAGTTGAAGTCCACGAGTCATAAAAGAGCCAAGGTGGCCTACCCCTGGCTTAGATACATCAATAGGGCATGCAGGTAGTCCTTGACTTACAACCATTTGCTTAGCAACCGTTCAAAGTTACGATGGTGCTGAAAAAAGTGACTTCTGGTCAATTTTCACACGGACAACCGTGTTTACTTAGCAATTGCGTGATTCACTTAACAACTGCAGTGATTTGCTGGGGAAAAAAAGGTTGCAAAATTCGGCACAACTTCATTTAACAACCGCCTTGCACAGCAAGAGAAATTCCGGTCTCGATGGTGGTTGTTAAGTTGTGAAGGACTACCTGTGCGATCTGCCCACTTCTCATGCCAGCCAACAAAATATTCGACGCCTTTTAAAGTTCGCCTTAAAGGCTGCGCATGTATCTTTGATAAGATAAGAGATAAGGTAACCTTTATTGTCATTTTTTTTTACTGTGGGCACAACGGCACACATCAAAAATGAAATTTAGTTGCCTGCTCTCAAAGTGAAACACATACACGACACACACCTAAACATACTATGTACAACATATGTACAGACCCACAGCCCTACATATACGTAGCAAATGAATATTAAACACTGTCCATATTGAATATATAACGGAAGGAGGAAGCTTGAGAGTTCACAAGGTTAATGCTGTAGGGCAGACATGTCAAACACAAGGCCCGGGGGCCGGATGCGGCCCGTGAAGTGGTTTCATGTGGCCCGTGAAGCCATCCTGGAAACAGTGAGGGAACGGCCCCCGCTGCCTTGGCCCTGGCCCAGGCTGGCTGGGAGCCAATGTACAATTTTGTGGTGGCCATCTATGCTGAAATGCATTCAGTCTTAGCTCTACAAGGCCGTCTGGAAACAGCGAGGAACCAGCCCCTGCTGTGTCGGCCGCGCCCCCTGGGTGCATGCTGGGGCGGTGTCACCCTTTGTGAGGAATGAAGAAATGGACCATGCCTTGGCGCTTGCTCCGGTCCCACCCCCTTCTGCCAGAGACCCTCAGATCTGTCCCACTCCTGCCCAGGCCCCCACAGGCACCTTTGACGCGAATGATGTAGAACTGGCCACGCCCACCCAGTAGGCCACACCCACCCCATCCACGCCCACCCAGTAGGCTGCACCCACTCTGGCCACACCCACCCAGCCCCCTGCAGGGCAACCGCAATGCTGATGTGGCCCTCAGTGAAATTGAGTTTGACACCCCTGCTGTAGGGAATGAAACTCTGGCTGAATCTGGATGTTCTGCTACGGATAACACGGAGCCTTTGGAAGAGGACCTGGCGGTTCCCAAGCTTTTTAAAGCACCCACCTCATACAGCCCCTCAAAGAAGGTATTCTTGTCCTCCGTGCTCCAGGATTCCCACTGTCGCCTCACTTTCTTGCCTTCCTCCTTTTCTCCGGTTGAGGAGCTTAGGTTCCTTGAACCGGATTTTGAATTGCCGGCTGGGGTGCTGGATGGGATTCCTGAGGCGTTGCTAGATGATGTCCCACCATTATCTGCACCTTTAGGAGAGAGAAAGAAAAGGGTTAACCCAAGAAACTGTCAAACTGTAGCACAGAGATTGGATGGCAGAGTCAATTGTTAATTTCAGATGCGTTTTTACAAACTGGAGGGCAACTTGAGAGCTCAAGTCGTAAGTCAAGGACTACCTGTAATGGCATCTAAACCCCAAGGAATGCATGAAGGAAGACCTTTTCTATTTTGAAACCTTTGCAACGTTAGAGGAACCTCGGAGTCCTAGTGGACAATCACTTAAATATGAGCCAGCCGTGTGCTGCAGCTGCCAAAAAGGCCAACACAGTGCTAGGCTGCATTAACAGAGAGAGAGAATCAAGATCACGTGAAATGTTAATACCAGTTTACAATGCCTTGGTAAGGCCACACTTGGAATACTGCATCCAGTTTTGGTCACCATGATGTAAAAAAGATGTTGAGGCTCTAGAAAGAGTGCAAAGAGCAACAAAGATGATTAGGGGACTGGAGGCTAAAACATATAAGGAAAGGCTGCTGGAATTGGGGATGTCTAGTCTAATGAAGAGAAGGACGAGGGGGGACATGATAGCCATGTTCCAGTATTTCAGGGGCTGCCCCAAAGAAGAGGGAGTCAAGCTATTCTCCAAAGCGCCTGAAGGCAGGACAAGAAGAAACGGATGGAAACTAACCAAAGAGAGAAGCAACCTAGAACTAAGGAGAAACTTCCTGACAGTAAGAACAATTAACCAGTGGAACAACCTGCCTCCAGAAGCGGTGAATGCTCCAACACTGGAGGTTTTTAAGAAGAGACTGGACAGCCATTTGTCTGAGATGGTATAGGTTTTCCTGCCTGAGCAGGGGGTTGGACTACATGACCTCCAAGGCCCCTTCCAACTTTATTATTATTACTATTACTATTACTATTACTATTACTATTATTATTATTATTATTACTACTACTACTACTACTATTACTATTATTATTATTATTGTTACGACGTTGGGTAAATGACTATGCCAGATGAAACAAGGGATACGGCTATTCAGCCAGGATGAAACATCACCCGTGTTGCTTTGAGAGCATAATCAGCAATATTTCATGATGCCACGCCCATGAAGATGAAATGAGGGTGGATGGCTACCGTCACTGTTTTGATAGGGTGTGGCCATCGCGCAAACTATTTTGCGTGGCAGAGGGTGGAGAAAAGGAACATGGGGTGTTCAAAGACTGGAGTCAACTGACTCTGGAAGGGACAAGAAAAGATTTGGGCCACTGAGCAGGTTGCAAGGTTCAGCCGTGGTAATTAAAGAATATCAGTGGCCTGTAATTAATTACACAGACGATCGAGACTCATCTGCTGCACGTATGGAAATGGCCTTATAAGCCAGCCTTTGCCGGCAATATCAGTGCAACTCTTGTTGAACAAGTCTACAGGAATGGGGTGTTGTAACTTGTTTGCTGCAAATTAACCAGGGTGGTTTTTTTTTAGCAGTCTTGTAGCTATCTTTCACTGACAGGCACATACATGTAATTTTTAAAAAAAGTCCACGTAGTATGTTGAGCATCCTCAAGTATTCCGAAAGGTACTTTTAAGCTCTAACCTAAATGAGTTCTGTCACCATTAAAATGAATATCCAGAAGATGCTTTTTCAGGAGGCAACTGGACTTTCTTGTTTTTCTTTGAAGATGTTTCGCTTCTCATCCAAGAAGCTTCTTCAGCTCTGGCTGCATGGTGGAGAAGGGAAGGATTTATACTCCTTGCAGACAGCTGTTTCCCCATCCTTCCATTCCCCATCGTCTGCCAGGAATATAAATCCTTCCATTCCCCACCATCCAGCCAGAGCTGAAGAAGCTTTTGGGATGAGAAGCGAAAGGTCTTCAAAGAAAAACAGGAAAATCCAGTTGCCTCCTGAAAAAAGCACCTTTGGGACAACCATGACCTGGATTGACTGAGAATCTCCATAGACATTAAAATGAATAAAACAGGTGAGAGACAAGCTAATACAGTCACTAGGAAATAAAGTTAACTGAAATGGATTCTGGCAAAGTAGACGTGTTCTGCTAAAGAGATATGGAGGCTATTTTACATTTTTACATATACATTAATCACTCGACTTACGAGCACAATTTAGCCCAAAATTTATGTTGCTAAGCAAAAAAAAGTTGTTAAATGAGTTTTGCCTCATTTTATGACCTTTCTTGTCACATTTGTGAAGTGAATCACTGCAGTTCTTAACTTAGAAACATGGATCTGGCTTCCCCATTGACTTTGCTTGTCAGAAGGCTGCAAAGGGGGAATCACATGATCCCGGGACACTCAATCATCATCATCAATATGAGCCAGTTGCCAAGCATCTGGATTTTGATCCTGTGACCATGGGGATGCAGCGATGGTTGTTAAGTGTGAAAAACGGTCACACGTCACTTTTCTTTAGAGCCATTGTAAGTTCAAACGGCCACTAAGCAAATGATTGTACTAGCTCAGGGGTAGGCAACCTTGGCTCTTTTATGACTGGTGGACTTCAGCTCCCAGAATTCCTGAGCCAGCATGGGGGAACTGTGGCCCCTTCATGACTTGCGGACTTCAACTCCCAGAATTCCTGAGCCAGCATGGGGGAACTATGGCCCCCTCATGACTCGTGGACTTCAACTCCCAGAATTCCTGAGCCAGCATGGCTCAGCTTGGAAACCTCTCTCTTTCCCCTCAGCATGGCTGGCTCAGGAATTCTGGGAGTTGAAGTCCACGAGTCATAAAAGAGCCAAGGTTGCCTACCCCTGACCTACACAGAAATTCCCACGCTGTCAAAACAGTGTGATAAGCTGGCAGGGAAATTAATCACAGAATTAGGTCAAACCAGGTGACCAATCATTTACAAATATTATTACAGCTTTGGGGAGTCCCTTATCTAGGCATTGCAACAGTCTCTACGTGGAGGTGCAGGAAGCAGCTCTGAAGTCATTCAGAGTGTAGACATGCTCAACACGTTGATGTCATTGATCTGCAAAGAAGAGGCATGTTAGATATACTTCTCTGCCTTGTGGCATGCATTACATTTGGCCTCCAGCGTTGAAGAATTTGCTCTATGTTGGTGAGAAATGTCGAGAGGTAGCATCAAGAAAATGCAGTTGTCTATTTAAATTATAAAACGTAATTGAATTGTTCTACACACTAGATAGGTAAGATTTAGAACTCACGGCCCCAAGAAAAGTAAGTTTCATTCCCTTTAAAGGCCAAACCAGCAAACGCTCTTAAATCATGACAAAATAATTCGGCTAGCCAGATTTCTGATTGTGCCCCAAAAGTTTTTGACAAGCTGATTTACTTTCTACGCTTTTTATCATGAATGCCTTTCGTAACGCTTTTTATCATGAATGCCTTTTGTAACGTGTAAAATACACAGACTCCGTGTTCAAATGTACAATTTTGCCTGAGTATCTTGTGTTCATTTAGCACTTTTTGACAAATTATGAACTGTGCCTAATGAATGGCATACAGATACGGAGATCTGACAAGTGGGTTATAAAAAAATGCGGTACAATCTCAGCCGTGCCCAGGAAGGCATTAACTCAAGTGAATAATGGAAATATCAAGTCAAGGGTATTTATTTGTAATAGCCATCTTGGCAGGCCTGTAAGCTAGTATGAACGTGAGAATAACAATGGCCAACCCATGCAAAATATTCTAGGCACAAGAACAGCTTCAAAAGAGAGAAATAGTTTATGCCTAAAGGATTAGAATCTCTTGCAACTGAAGAAAAAGATCATCTATAGATTCTATAGTAACCAAACAACTACAGCAATCATGAATTCTCCCAAATATTCAAAATTTGGAAAAGACTGTTCGCAATTGGCTGGCTTCACTCTTAAAACAGCTGCCTAATAGTCTGCATTCAGAATACACACAGTGCACTCATTTGAAGCAATTAACGAGGTTAATATTTTTAAGGAGTTAAATAATAAAGTTTTATATCAGAGGAGTTTCTCTTAGGGATGGTAAGTATCAAATATTACACAGTTTTTTCTCTCTCTTAGACATGCTGAATCAATCCTATAATAAGGCATTTCTTTGCCCTGACTGCAAAGTACTTGTAAGGTTTTCCTAGCCCAATGTTTAGACATTGTTCAGCAGAGTCGAAGGAAAAGCTGAAAGCGTCAGGATAGGAATAACCGGCAACAATTTAAAATGAAATACTAGTTTTAACAAGCATGTTGTTAATTTATCCCCTGACACTCTCTTGAACATCCCCAGAAGACATTTCCATGGTTTTTAAAAGGAGGACTCCCTAAAGAACAAAAACTTCCTCTAATAGCTAAACACAAGATGGATATTCCAAGCCCACCAAAACAAGCCAGGATTCCAACACCAAAGCCACACCAAAGCCTTTCTACAACATGCATGATATTCAGACACTTGAAGCACTTAAAGTCTACATCCCCCAAAGCTTATGCCCTATCAATCTGTTTCTCTTTAAAAAGTGCCACAAGATATTCTGGTGTTTTTACTGCAATGGACTAACACAGCTTCAGTTGGGGGGGGGGGAGAAACCTGTTCAAGACCATGAGTGTTGACAGCTAACAAAGGGCCAACATCTGGAAGAAGGAAAAAGCTTGACAAAGGTTGTTTTCTTTTTTCTACTACACCTCATCGTGTGCCAAATTCATATTACTTTCCAATTAAAAGTACAAACCCTCGGAGCACTTTCTTTTAAAAATGGTAAAAATGTCAACTGTAGGACCGAAACAGTTGAAGATATCAGCAAACACTGACATTTGAAAGCATCTGACTGCGTAGATCTATTTTTTTACTTAAGAAACTTTATACTCTAATACAGAGGTCCCCAACCTTTTGGGCACCAGGGACCGGTTCTGTGGAGAGAGGTTTTTCCGCAGACCGGAGGGAGTGTGGTTTTGTGTGCTGCTTGCATGTCATGGATGGGACTTTGCTTGTTTGTGCGGACCGGTTGCTGGCATGCCGCAACCCAGTCTACGGACCAGGGGTTGGGGACCCCTTCTCTAATAAAAAAAAAATTGATGTGTACCATGAGGTGTATCAAACTGTATATACCATAAAATGTACCTCCCTATATACTGTACTATACACTTGCATGAATATTGGGTTCTTCCATTTAATGACAGAGTTCACACACGTTGAACAAACAAGAGTTTATGGCAGTGTTTCTCAACCTTGACAATTTTAAGGCATGTGGACTTCAACTCCCAGAATTCCACAGCCAGCACTGGCTGTGGAATTCTGGGAGTTGAAGTCCACATGCCTTAAAATTGTCAAGGTTGAGAAACACTGGTTTATGGAATAAACCAGACATGTTCACGCAAAAAACTAAACCCAAGTCAAGCAAACCACAATGTGGCTTAGTATGATGGGTGAACCCAAACAAGATTTAATTTCTGAATAAACATACCTAAAATTGGACGGACAACGCTCAATCCAGAATCAACTACCTGTCTATTGAGATAAGACAGACCCTTCCTGTGGCCCAAACACAATGAGCCTCAAATTAGCCCATCTTTTTCCCAAAGTGCCTTACAAATATGTAGATATCCTGCCTCAGGCTTCCTGTCCTGTATTAAACAATGATACATGGATCTAGCCAATGTGGTCGAGTTCTACCTGGATAGGATGCGAAAATTCCGGATGCTGGGTTAAGCAAGTCATGGTTCAGTTAACTGTAAGTATGAATGCTGTGCTGGCACAATCGCCTAGAAATGGAGCAATGCCAAGGTAATAATGAGGATAACCATGCCATATATAAAACCTTAGTAAATTGGGAGTTCATATGTCTATAAAAAGGAATAACAAGTCTTTTAGCAACTCTACCATCACCAAGCAATTTAAACAACTGAAAGCTATTACTGTAAAGCAGGGGTGTCAAACTCGCAACAACATGTGACGTGTTGCGACTTTTTTCCCATTGACGGCAATGGGGTGGGCGCGGTTTCGGCATGACGCATCCGGCCCGCGGGCCAGCAGTTGACACTCCTGCTGTAAAGCCTTGAAACAGACTTTGCAGATACAGGAATATCCTTAAAAAGATATACCAGAAAAATTAAAAATGTATCTAGGAACTCTAGTCTATGTTAGTAGACCTTGGCTCAAATACCACTAGAAATATTGGGGCAAGAAATGAACATTTCTGCCACTTATCCTGTATGAATCACGCTGAATTGCCAAGTAGCACTTCCATTCCTACTTGGCCTCCAGAACCCTTCTCGTTAATGTCAAGGAGTAACAGGTACGGTAAGAGTAGGATCTCCTATGTATTTTGGGAAGTAATTCCCCTCTTTTACCCCTCAAAAATAAGCAGAGGGAACATATCCTTTACAATAACAAAGCGCTTAAACCAGGATTATTCCAGTTAACCAGCATGCAAGAAAAGATTACCACTGAAATTTTAGAGAGAAGTAGGATATTGGAAATGATCTGTTCCATTATCTCACCCACCCAGGTCCAGGGTAAACTTACTATTATTAGCTTCACTTGAAAGATTTCTGATCCAATATTCACCTGTCTACAAGTTACAGAACTAATGGAAATGGCATATTTATTGCATTCATTTCCTTCCATTTTTCTGGCAGGGGAAAGTGGTGTATGTGGGATTTTACTTTTATTCCACAGCACACCTGTGAAGAAGATTGACAGGGTTTGACTGGCTCAAAGTCCCTGCTGATCTCTCCAAGGTCAAACAGGGACAGTCATTACGTCTCTCAAATTATAGTTCAACTTCTTCACAAGGATACTACATTGTTCTGAAGGCCTGAATGAGATCAGAAGGCCTGAATGAGATCAAAAGGCCATGCCTCCACTTATCTATTTTCCCATACCTCCTACATTTTACCAGATGTGTTTCATTGTTAAATACTGGTCATTGTCTCAGTTTGTCTACAACTGAACTTCATGATTAAAGCAGTGTACTTCGTTAACAGATTCACACATCAAAGGCATGTGGAAATATTAGCACTTTCATGGCTGTTCTTGCAACTGCTGAAGCATGTTGTTCTGTTGAGAAAAGTAAGACTCCCCCCCCCCTTTTACTACATTTATCTGAAGGATGAGAAACAGGCTCCAACTTCATACATTTCTAGTCATGCTCTTAAGCCCACTGAAAGAAAGGCTGCGTTAACACGCAGCCGTGATATGGTAGAAGACGGTCCTAACACTGATGATGTTACCTAGTTGGGTAATGAAATGTCTGCAAGAAAATAACCAAGTTCAGAGAGTACCGAGGACTCCACAGTATGGTAAAATTTCCGTTCATTCCAAGATGAGTTCTGCAGAAATTTATTGAATTTAATTGTGCAGTACAGACTCTGCTTGCAGAAAACTCAAAATTTAGGCTCTGGTTATTAGGATTATGTAGCAAATGGAAATTTTCCATCCAGCACTCTGGAAAAAATATCTGCATTAGTCTATACCTGTGTTTTTCACTTAGGATTCCGTTCCCACAATTCTCTGTAAAGAGGCATGCTGGCTGAGGAATTCTGGGAATTGAAGTCCACGTCCATGTAGTCAGAAACATCTTTCTCTAACTATAAGAACTAGATCAATCTAGGATGCTGAATATGACAAATGCTTCTTTTGAAATTAATAACTATATGTCAATCTCAGGTTATCAAAATGTACATCTAAATAAAATATTGCATTCCAAAAAGACAGATCAGTATAAGGAAGTAACACTTCCTATAAACTGCTAATGCAAAGCGTACTTTGTGATGTTTATTTCACTTTCACTAAATACATGTTTACACCATGTGAGTGTGGGCACAAATGTTTATAGTAATGCAAGGGGTAAAAAAAGGTAAACCAACAAAGTATTTCTTTGCTGAAACAATGCTGAAGTTATACAGGGCTTTGATAGGTTTAATGTATATGTTAAAGTATGATATATTTGTCCTTCACTAAATAACTGACAACTGGATGGATTCACCCAATCCAGTTTTGAGGACAAAACTCCACAAGTCACAGCATTATGTTGAAAATACCCCACTACCTGTTCTTCAAAAAAGATTGATGTCAAATCTAATGTGGCGTCAACATTTTCTGCCATCTTGCCAAGAAATATTAAAGATTCTGTAATTTTGATTTATAAAAAAAAGTTCAAAGTTGGGAAAGGCTGTCTTAAACAAACCATCTCTAATGACATCTATATAGTTATTTATTTCTCCCATCCAATATACTAGTTCATCAGGAAAAATATTTTTTAAGAAAGTCTTAAGGATCTCCATTTCCATAAATGCAACTGGTTAATAAAACAAAGCCAGAATCATTAAATCCATAGAAACGTGTTACAATTGCACTTTAATCAAATGCTAATATCGGTGATTACCCAAAAAACCGCTAACTCAGTTGATTCTAGTTCAGAAATTTATACAATCCATCAGTTAAAGTCAATGCAGAACGGATCAAGAGATTCCTAGTCTGGAGACGTCAGATCCATTCAAACGGCCTTATTTTCACGACTCAAAAAGCATCAAAAATAATATGGACAAGAAAACATCGCAACTTATTTGTTGACTAAGAACCAGACCGTGCCCAGGAACGCCAGCTGCTAAAACTCAACCATCCTGCAGCAATCAAAAAGATCAGATTGAGGCTTTTAAAGGAGGCTGCTTCTAAGATGATCAAGACTGATTATCAACAGTCATCAATAAATTACATTCTTGACCCATGCAGACCAGAGAGTGGGGAAAACCTAAACCTTGAGTATTGAAGGAAGATAAAAAAACAAAACCGCTAAAAAAAATTCAAGCAGGAGGAATAGCGTATGTAGTCAAGCAACCTTCCCAATTTAAACGGTTTCCCATTTTGAATCCAAGTCTTCTGGGTGGATCTGACGCCCCCGCCCCTAGATCAATTCGGGGTGCAAGAAAATGAGACCAGCCCTGACGAATGATGCTTCGAATCACCTGTACCCCCATAATACACACTCGGGGTCCACTCCCAAGCGTGGCTTCACCCCGATTCTTTCTGGATTAACTAACCACTGCGAGGGGTGATGGTCTGGCGTGAAGGAGGGTGGTCTGCCTGTGTCACCCACCTTTTCCTTTTCCCGTGGGGGCAGCGCCGCCGCCCCCACCGCCGCTGCTGCCCGTTCCGCTGACGGCCGCCCCACAGGAGGCCTGGGGGTCCTTCCTCAGCCTCTTGCTCTGCGGCCGGACGCTGGACCTGAGGAAGTGATGCTGGTCGTGGCCAGGCGCGGCCGGTGGGCCCGAGGAGGAGGAGGCGGTGGCAGCCGGGGGCGACGCCGGTGGGACTCCCGAGGAGGGACCCCCGTTGGCCGTCTCTCCCGGAGGGGTCCCCTCCTCCGGGCCTTTCTTGGCCCCCTCTCCTCCACATCCTCCTCCTGCTCCTTCGGGGCACCCCTCTTCCTCGCCGGCGGCGGCTCCTCGCTTGCCCAGCTTCCTCAGGCTTTCCTCGGGGGCCCCGCCGCTGCTGTGGTCGCCCAGCTTGACTGTCATCCTGGCAGGAGGAAAAAGAAGAGGAAGAGGAGGAGGAGGAAGAAGAAGAGGAGGAGGATGAGGCTGGTGGCCCAAAACAAGCCCCGGGCCCGGTGGTCGGGGCTTCCCCCCGCCCCGCGGGGGTGGCCCCCCATGGCCGGGGTCTCCCCAGGCCCAGCCCGGCCGCCCCCCGCCCGCCTTTCTCCCCCCCGCGGGGAGAAGTTTCGCCGCAGACATTCCGCTCAACATGGCCGCCGTTGTTTGCCACTCGATCCCCCTTCTCGTCCCGACCCGAGCGCGCGGCCCTCGGGCGGGTGGGGGCAGAGGAGGGCCCCGGGGGACCCTCCGCCGGGCTCCAGGGGACCCCGCTTCGCACGCCTGGGCGGCCCCGGGTCCTACGGCGGAGCCCCCCGAGCCCGGGAAGCGGCCCAAGTCGGGAAAGTGGCTGGGCAAGGCAGGCAGAGGAGGAGGAGGAGGAGAAAGGAGAGGCGGCCGGGCCGGAGCGCGCGGCTGGGTGGGGGGGCCCCCCGAGCGACCCCCGCCGCCCCGTCCTACCCATGGTGCGGGTCTGCCGGGCCGGGGGGGCTCTTCCTTCTCCTCACCATGGAGCCGAGGCGAGGCGAGCTCCCGAAGGGGGGGCATTCATGTTCCTCGCTGCAGCAACCCAGCAGCCGCGGCGGCGGCGGCAGTTTCTCCTCCTCTCCTTGCGAGCGAGGGTGTGCGCCTGCCTGTGCCTCTGGGTGTGTGTGAGTGTGTTTTTGTGAGTGTGTCTGTGTGTGTGTCTCCCCCTCCTTCTCTCTCTCTCTTTCCCGGACTGGGGGAGTGCAAAGATTTCCAACTCTTCTCTTCTCTTTTTTTTTTTTTGCACCACCACTACCTTTCTAAAGAGCAAGCTCCCCTTTCCGGACGCGCACTTGCAAGGGGGGTGGGGGGAGAAAAAAGGCACGCGCCTTTTTGCAAGGGAGGGAGGCGAAGGCGCGGACAAAAGCGTGGAGGGTGGGGTGGGAGGTTTGGGGGTGGGTCTGGGGGGTGCAGAAGGTACACCCGCCTAGGAGGGCCGGTGCCCGCCCGATCTCTGCGTCTGCCTCCCACCTCACCTCTTTAGTGGACTTACTTGTTGTTGCATTGGAAAGCTGGAGAGACGCTTTATTGATTGGGGGGGGTTTGGGGTGGGGGGCTTAAAAGGGGGGCTGGGCAACTTAGGGTGGGTTAAAGGACTTCGGATTTTTTTTTTATTTTTTTTTGCAGGATATAACACTTTCCCTCCCTCCCCCCCTTCCCTAAATGGCTGCCCAATCTTTAGATTCCAGGGTTCCTTGTGCCATCTTTACAAAGCAGGGGCTATTCACTTGCCAGGTTTTCATCAAAGGGGTAATCCAGACTTTATAGTGACGTTTTTTTTGACAATTGCATCCCTGGGTTATTGGTTTTAAACACACACACAGACACAAAAAAAAACCCCTAACCCTATAGGCTGGAAGCCTGCAAAGTGGTATGAACTACATAAACCACCCCTCCTCTTTTTTTTTTTTACAAAAAAATGCATGCAGAGAATAACCCTGGAAAAGAGGCAAACCAAAGTACCTTTTAACATCTATCACAGTTCATAGAAATATCAAGGCGTTTGGAAATATACTCTGAAAAATTAAGCATTCTTCAGGGTATATTGAGAATTAAGTGGTCCTTATTTACCACCAAACACAAATTAGGATATCTTAAGATTAGAAATTACAACTCAATATCCATAAACGAAGGGCTAGTCACCAACATAACAAGAACAAGTCATAGAAAGTTGCTTTTAGCCAAAAGATTCCGCACCTCCAAAGAATATAATCTTTCAAGAAAACAGTGCACCTATATTCCTTTCATAAGGTTCACTTAAGAGAACTTGAATACAGAACATTCTATTTTATGCCCATTTTCAAAACTGGATACCAAGATGGAAGCTCCTTAACTTCACTGGAACTTAACGCCAAAAAACATTAGAAGGCAAAACTTTTCAGTGTACATTTTTGTGCACTTAAAATGTACATTCTTGGTGTACATGTTATTCGTTTGGGGGGGGGGATAGACTCAGTTCAGCCTTGAATAGTTTCAAAAATGGCCGCAGGAAAACTATCTAGCATGATAATCAAGGATTAAGCAGGACTGGCTGCCCAGTTACACAGAAGCAGAGGGTCATAAGATATCAAAGATATTCTGAAATAATCAGTATGTTCTGTTTAATTTGATCAAGCAAAGGGAGGACACCTCAGATGGGAAAGTGGTATTGTCAGCAGACTGGGGGCTACTGGCCCGTTTCAACATGCCCAATTGCATAATAATAAAAACAATTGAATTTTATCCGATCATCCCCCTCCCATTTTGGCATGACTGTCAGATTTCCATCCCTCCCCATTCATTTTTTCCCCATTGCACCGACACCTCTGCTCAGCGACATTACTACTACGTCGGTCAATATTTACTCCCGCCACGGCTCGATTATTCCNCCCCTTTCCGGACGCGCACTTGCAAGGGGTGGGGGGAGAAAAAAGGCACGCGCCTTTTTGCAAGGGAGGGAGGCGAAGGCGCGGACAAAAGCGTGGAGGGTGGGGTGGGGTGGGAGGTTTGGGGGTGGGTCTGGGGGGTGCAGAAGGTACACCCGCCTAGGAGGGCCGGTGCCCGCCCGATCTCTGCGTCTGCCTCCCACCTCACCCCTTTAGTGGAGTTACTTGTTGTATTGGAAAGCTGGAGAGAAGCTTTATTGATTGGGGGTTGGGGTTGGGGGGGCTGGGCAACTTAGGGTGGGTTAAAGGACTTCAGATTTTTTTTATTTTTTATTTGCAGGATATAACACTTTCCCTCCCTCCCCCCCTTCCCTAAATGGCTGCCCAATCTTTAGAGTCCAGGGTTCCTTGTGCCATCTTTACAAAGCAGGGGCTATTCGCTTGCCAGGTTTTCATCAAAGGGGTAATCCAGACTTGATAGTAACATATATTTTTTTTGACAATTGCATCCCTGGGTTATTGGTTTTAAACACAAACACACACACACACACACAAAACCCCTAACCCTATAGGCTGGAAGCCTGCAAAGTGGTATGAACTACATAAACCACCCCTCCTCTTTTTTTTTTAAACCAAAAAATGCATGCAGAGAATAACCCTGGAAAAGAGGCAAAGCAAAGTACCTTTTAACATCTATCACAGTTCATAGAAATATCAAGGCGTTTGGAAATATACTCCGAAAAATTAAGCATTCTTCAGGGTATATTGAGAATTAAGTGGTCCTTATTTAGCACTAAACACACATAAGGATATTTTAAGATTAGAAATTACAACTCAATATCCATCAGCGAAGGGCTAGTCACCAACATAACAAGAACAAGTCATAGAAAGTTGCTTTTAGCCAAAAGATTCAGCACCTCCAAAGAATATAATCTTTCAAGAAAACAGTGCACCTACATTCCTTTCATAAGGTTCACTTAAGAGAACTTGAATACAGAACATTCTATTTTATGCCCATTTTCAAAACTGGATACCAAGATGGAAGCTCCTTAACTTCACTGGAACTTAACGCCAAAAAACATTAGAAGGCAAAACTTTTCAGTGTACATTTTTGTGCACTTAAAATGTACATTCTTGGTGTACATGTTATTCGTTTGGGGGGGGGATAGACTCAGTTCAGCCTTGAATAGTTTCAAAAATGGCCGCAGGAAAACTATCTAGCATGATAATCAAGGATTAAGCAGGACTGGCTGCCCAGTTACACAGAAGCAGAGGGTCATAAGATATCAAAGATATTCTGAAATAATCAGTATGTTCTGTTTAATTTGATCAAGTAAAGAGAGGACATCTCAGATGGGAAAGTGGTATTGTCAGCAGACTGGGGGGGCCACTGGCCCGTTTCAACATGCCCAATTGCATAATAATAAAAACAATTGAATTTTATCCGATCATCCCCCTCCCATTTTGGCATGACTGTCAGATTTCCATCCCTCCCCATTCATTTTTTCCCCATTGCACCGACACCTCTGCTCAGCGACATTACTACTACGTCGGTCAATATTTACTCCCGCCACGGCTCGATTATTCCCACCCCTCCGATGACACCTTCCCCTTTTTTTTTTTGCTTTCCTAACCCGAACGCCCCTCCTTCGCTTCCTCGCTGCAAGCCGACCACCGCGCAAGCTGCCTCGCCTCTACCGTTCCTCTCCTAGGAAACCCAGCCTCGGGAGGGGGGGGGGTTCCCCATAAAACTCCTCTCTGCGCCCCGCCGGCGGGACACCCACCCTTGCAAAGCGAGATCACGCGCAAGTCAATTCCCCGGGGCCGATTTGCATTGCAAGCCCTTGGCGGGGCTGCAGCCCAGCGTGGCTTTTACAGACCGGGCTGGGCCGGCGGGGAGACGCCCCTACCGGGTATCCGAGCCACCGGGCCTGGTCCTACCTGATGCATGGGAAGCCTCCGGTAGCTGCGGCGGCAGGGCAAGCGATCCCGGCAGCGCGCAGGCCGTTGGGCGCCCTGGCGGCTTCTCCGCCCCGCAACTCCTCGGCAAAGGGGCGCCTTGCAACGCCAGCCGCCGCCCGGCTCGCGAGCTCCCCGCTTGCTTCCGCTTCCTCGTTGCCGCCGCCGCCGCCACGCGCGCCGCGCAGAGAGATCGGAGGGAGCCCGGCGCGCGAGCCCGGCAGGCCCAGCGGAGAAGCTCGGCAGGCCACGCCTCCAAGGGGGCGGGGAGAAAGAAAGGAAGAAAGAGACAGGCGGAAGCAAAAGGGTGGGCGGAGGAAGGGGGGAAGAAAGAGGGGTTTTTTTCCCCCCCCACTCCCAAACAAATGTTTTCATTGGTCAGCGTCGGAAGGAGGGGAGGCGGAGCCCGAGGCCGCGGAGGCAAAAGTGGCCAATCGGAGCGCCGCGCGCGACAGATGACACGGCGCAGCCCAGCGCGCGAAGAGAGGCGGGATGAGGAAAAAGGAGGTGGGGGGGGGAAAGAGAGAAGATTGGAAGGGCAGCCGAGCGGGGCCGGAAGTGGTGGAGGCAGGAGCGACTGGCTCCGAGGAAGGGATAGGCGGGGATTCAGAAAGGGGAGGGGACTAGGTCACTTTGGGGAGCGTCAATTGGCTGGTTTCTATTGGACGGGCAAGGCAGGGGACCAATGCCGAAAGAGGGGGAGCGATTTAAAAGGTTGCGATCTTATTTTTTGTTTTTCCCGCGATGCGTATCTGTTCGCAATTAAAGCAGACTTCATTCCATGAAAGCTACGGTTAATTCTAAAAAAACGAATGACATCAACGAGACCCCAGGCTCTCCGTTATCCTCGAAAGAGGAACTATAAATTCAGGAGGGGGTTTATTTATTTGTAAACATTTGCAATATTTACAAATAGGACAAGTATTTACAAATATTTGTAAATATTCATTTCTTTGTAAATAAAATACCGCCAGCCGAGAGGGACATTTCAGCACAGAAAGACAACCCTCTATCGAGATTGGTTCTCAAACACAGGGCTCGCCAACCTTGGCCACTTTATGATTTGTGGACTTCAACTCCCAGAATTCTTCAGCCAGCATGGCTGGCTGAGGAATTCTGGGAGTTGAAGTCCATAAGTCATAAAGTGGCCAAGGTTGGGGACCTCTGCTCAAACAAGCCAAGAATGAATCGCCTTGGCTTTTTGAGAACAAAACCTACAGCAACACTCTGTGTGTGTTTGTGTTTTATTACTTGTTCGGGCAGAAAGTCCAAAATGGGGAGAAGAGAAAAAAAAAAAAGCTTTGCAAACCAAAGAGCGCCTCTTTCCACTCCTTTCCAACAAGCGATGCGCGTGTGTTTGTGTGTGTGTTTGTGTTTTATTACTTTTTCGGGCAGAAAGTCCAAAATGGGGGGGAGAGAGAGAAAAAAAAATAGTTTTGCAATAGGGTTGCCAGGTCTGCTTCCAAAAAATAGTGGACAAGCGGGGGGGGAGGTTAAGTAGTAAAAAAAGCAGACTGTACAGCTTTAAATTAAGTACCATTTCATCATAAAGCTTTTGAATAAAAAAAATGTCCACTATTTTGTGAAAAAAAGTAGTGAACATAATGTGAAAAAAGTGGACTGTCCACTCAAATAGTGGACACCTGGCAACCCTATTTTGCAAACCAAAGAGCGCCTCTTCCCACCGCTTTCCAACAAGCGATGCGCGTGTGTTTGTGTGTGTGTGTGTGTGTGTTTTATTACTTGTTCGGGCAGAAAGTCCAAAATGGGGAGAAGAGA
The DNA here is from genome assembly GCF_001527695.2 of Protobothrops mucrosquamatus. NCBI lineage: Eukaryota > Metazoa > Chordata > Lepidosauria > Squamata > Viperidae > Protobothrops > Protobothrops mucrosquamatus. Next base: position 340,286 of record NW_015387500.1, on the reverse strand, counting down.
GAGAGAGAAAAAAATCGCGTTGCAAACCAAAGAGCGCCTCTTCCCACCGCTTTCCAACAAGCGATGCGCGGAAGCGCTCGGCAAGGTCCGCCCAGCCTCCCCTTCGGCTCTCTTCGCTTCCCCTTCGGGTATTTCCGTGGCGGGGCGCTCGCCGTTGCCAAGGGCAACGCGAAGCCTCTCCTTGAATCGGCCCAGCAGGCCTCGATCGGGGCCGGGCCGGGCCGGGAGCAGGTAAGGCGACGAAGTCGGGGGGTTGGCTGGGGGATCCGCTTCGCTGCTTCCGAGCGGGGGGGAGGGGGCGAAAAGGAAGCCCTTCGGCCCAGCTGGCGCTCCAAAGAGCCTGGGCCCCTCCCGAAGGGAAAGCGTGGCTATTGTGGAAGCATGGGTGGGAGGCCACCAGGAGATCCCTGGGCTGCCACGTCGGGAAAACATCCCAGGGGGAGGCCAGGGCGACCCTCCCCCATAGCCGCGTTATTGTCACGCAGTCGCGATCGCCTTAACTGCCATACAGGAGATCCTCGATTTTGGCGGTGGGGGGAGGAAATCAGCAAGTGAGAGCTAATTAATTAATCTTGTTTTAATTCCCCCTCCCTCCCCCCCATCCCCATCAACCCTCCTTGGGGCCCTTCGCCAGGTTTTAAAGCAAAAGGTTCTTCACCGTGGCATCTGGTGGGTGGGAGCGGACTTCAACTCCCAGAATTCCTCAGCCTGCAAGGCTTGCTGGGGAATTCTGGGAGTTGAAGTCCACCCGTCTTCAAGTGGCCAAGGTTGAGAAAACCACTGGCTAAAGGTGCAGATCCAGATGTGGGGCAGAGCCTGTGCAATGTTTGTGTTGGTGTATTTCCTACTTTGTATTATCCTTTGTATAAGAGAGGTGTGCAAGCATAAAAACATGTAATAAAATAAGTAAATAAAATTGCTAGGTGTGCTCGTGTGTGATTTTTAGTTGCCCGTCACCATTAATTTGAAATAAATGCAAATCGGATCTACGACGCTTTTTCAAGAGGCAACTGGACTTTCTTGTTTTTCTTTTTTATTGAAAATTTTATAAAATTTTACAATATAAATCCCCCCTTCCCCCAACCCATCCTTCCACTCCCCCCTCCCTTCCCAGTGCCAATCACAGGGTTAACAATAAAATAATCATACTCTAACTAACATTAATCAACTATTAAAATAGCATATCTATAACCTCCTTTAACTCTCTGACTTTCTTGTTTTTCTTTGAAGACGTTTCGCTCCTCATCCAAAGAAGCTTCTTCAGCTCTCCAGGAGCTTCTTGGATGAGAAGCGAAAGGTCTTCAAAGAAAAAAAAAGAAAGTCCAGTTGCCTCGTGAAAAAGCACCTTTGGGACAACCATGACCTGGATGACTGAGAATCTCCATAGACAAATCAAATCTATGGTAGTTAGTATTCGGACAAGACACCATCAGGAAATCATGGGGCTATAGGCTAGACTGGGGAGTTGACTGATAGGAGAATTTAGGGTTTTTTTAAAATGATATAGCTGGCAATGTAAATGTCTACTTCTCCATCTCCTCGCCTTTCAAATGCAAATAACTCCAACGTTTAATTTAATTGATTTGATTTGATATGGCCACTCACCAAAGAGGATTCTGAACAGCTTTGAACAGGAACAGCACTCCCACGATGGATCATGATTTGTATAATTTGCTTGCCCAGAGCCTTCATTTCTCCCACATTTCACTTGGAGCAAATTGGAGCACTCTTAACCTGCGTGTAAATGGTGGACAGCAAGAATTTGCCCTCTGTGCATTTTCCCTTCTGCTCCTGGTGGGAGGATAGGGAAAGAAAAAAAATATATTAAGAGCTAAATAGTGGGTGGGATTAATTCCTTCCACGTGCAAAGAAAATCCATTTTGTATTTGTTCAATTTATGTTTAAACATATAATTTGCCTTTCGGTCTCATATTTGTCTCTCTTCAGCTGATTATACAATAAATACTTTGTCTCATAGGCATCTGACTATGGCGGTATACATTGATCATCGAATAGAAGCGCTTGAGTCCTGTGGACCCCACACCCACATCAGATGGCACCGTCTTCAGCCACTTTTGGCGGTTGCATCCATTAATGCAAACTCTGGCGGTAGTGTGGATATTTTTCAAGAACAGGCAAGTGTTCGAAAAACTAATGGTTGTGTCCTGGGCTAATCAAGTGCTAGGCACCTGCATTAATTGCATAGTACATACATTTGAGAGTCAGAGATGTATCGAAGGATTTGATCAGCTGATAGTGGCTGAGGAACTCTGGGAGTTGAAGACCACCTCTTTTAAAGTTGATACGGTTGAGAAACACCTGTTTAGCATATATATGTATGTATGTATGAATATATGTATATAAAATATGCTGTTCTCTGTCTCTCTGTCTGTCTCTGTCTCTCTGTCTATATCTATCTATCTATCTATCTATCTATCTATCTATCTATCTATCTATCTATCTAATCTACCTACCTACCTACATCTATCTATCTAATCTACCTACCTACCTACCTACATCTATCTATCTATCTATCTATCTATCTATCTATCTATCTATCTATCTATCTATCTATCTATCTATCTATCTATCTATCTATCATCTATCTAATCTACCTACCTACCTATATCTACCTACCTACCTACCTTTCTATCTAATCTACCTACCTACCTACCTACCTACCTATCTATCTAATCTACCTACCTACCTACATCTATCTATCTATCTATCTATCTATCTATCTATCTATCTATCTATCTATCTATCTATCTATCTATCATCTATCTATCTATCTATCTATCTATCTATCTATCTATCTATCTATCCTATCTACCCACCCACCTACCTAATCTATCTACCTACCTACCTACCTACCTACCTACCTACCTATCTATTTATTTAATCTATCTACCTACCTACCTATCTACTTACCTATCTGCTGTTCTCTTTTTCCCTTTTTCCTCCCCCAGGGAGAGTATGTGGGTGACGCACACTTGGAAAGAAACTTCCGGGTCACGTATCTCAGTTGGCACCCCTCCAAACTGATTGTGGCCGTGGGTTGCGAGATGGGAGATGTGGTAGTAGTGAACAAACAAGACAAGGAGCATCATGCTGTGCCCTCCAACCATAATGCTGATATTTCAATCCTGAACTGGAGTACCAATGGAACACGTCTTGTTTCTGGAGATAAAGTAAGTAGCAAAATCAAAAGGGTTTTTGAATAGCACATCAATGCATAGTCTTATCTATTATTCGTTAACACAGGCTATGGAAATTTCCTTTGTAGATGAGGATTTTTCATTTACCTATAAAGGGAGAAAACGTCAGGTACGTTTTTCCAAGGCTTTTTATTCTATTTTGCCAGCCTTCAAACCGAAGATTTGAGTGACTTGAGTGACTTGAGTGACCCATTACCAGGATTATCTATATTTTTAAAAATTCAGAAACATCCGTTCTTTGTTGCTGTTCATTTAGTGACCGTGTGATTCACTTAACAACTGGAGTAATTCATATAACCGTGGCAAAAAAGAGAACTGAAATCAGCCCACATCACTTAACCTCTGCCTTGCTTAGTAACGGGAATTCTGGTTCCAGTTGCAGTCATAAGCCGAGGATTACCTATACACCGGATTCCCTTGGCGTATGAGACGAGAAAATCATGAGCTGTTTTGTTCTAAAAAGATGGTGAGGATTGGCATTTGACATGTCTTGGTTAGCGTTCTTAATGTACAGCCAATTATTGAGAACTTGCTTCTCCATATCAAGTTATCGATGAAGTTATGAGCTCACCTCAAGACAAATCAAGACCGCAAATGGCAGAACTGGTCCATATGAAAACCTTAATCGAGTTTTCTCTCTTTTGCAGCTGGGGGTTCTTGTCTTGTGGCGGATGGATCAGCGGGGGAGAGTCCAAGGTCCCCCTTTGTTAAAACACGAGTATGGAAAACATCTTAATTTCTGCATTTTTCGCCCACCTCCTCCCGGAGAGTAAGTATGAAACTTTGGCCAGAATTTTTGTCCGTTAATACTAAGTTCCACCGGAGCAAAAATTCGATATGTAGTATGGGTGATGAATCAAGGGCCACTTTCTTCCCTCTGTTTCGTGCTTTCTTTTAAACCGTTCCTTAGCACGATCTGTTTTTAGAGCCTCATCCTCAGATTGAAACCTTTTATTTTTTTCATCCTCTTTCCGTCGGCCTCCCTAAACTGTCTAAAAAAATCACGTTGTTACTTGCAGCACAGCATTTGTTTAAAATCCAATGGAGGCCTCCTGTTTCCTTTTGTGCGATGCCTTAAGTGCCCATCGGGAAAAAAGCCTTTAATATTGAAAAACATCTAGGCGTGCTCTAGACTGGGGTGAGGAAAAACTTCTTACCATTAAGAAGTGATTTTTCTTTACACATAGTCTTTGGCTTACAACCACAGCTATGGACCCGAATTTCCATTGCTAGGGAAATTGGTTGTTAAGTGAGTCACCCCAGTTATATGACCATTTTTGCCATAGTTGTTAAGTGAATCCAGCTTCCCCCGTTGACTTTGTCGGAAGTCAGCTGGAAAGGTTGCAAAACAGTGACTTTGGGACACTGCAACCATCCTAAATACAGGCCCAGTTGCCAAGCCCCTGAATTTTTGACCCCATGACTTTAAGGGCTGCTGTGACCGCCATAAGTGCGAGGACCCAGTCCTAAGCCACTTTTTTCAGAGCTGTGGTAACTTTGAACAGTCCCTAAATGAACGGCTGTAAGTCGAGGACTACCTGTAACAGGTAGTTACAGGTAGTCTTGTAAATCCAAAGAGTGCCACATCTCAGATGTCTTGTTCTTAACCTGCAGAGATTTGGTCCAGCTCGCCAAAGCTGCAGTGAGCGGTGATGAGAAGGCCCTGGATATGTTTAACTGGAGAAAATCTGGAATGGGGCTGCCTCTCAAAATGGGACCCCAGGAAGGCCTGTCCTTCTTTGTTAGCGTGATCGACGGTAAGGCCAAAGCAACTTTTAAAAACAGGAATGTATAGGGTGGTCTTTACTCTTCGCATTTATGTTGTATGGTTTATATTTGTATAAATATTTAAAGGCTTCCTTACTTAGGATTACTTAGGAAAAAGTTAACTCTTGTGATTTCTACAAGCCTCACCAAGGACCTTTGAGGCCTACTTATACAATACTTCATATTATACAGTACATTAATATTGCCTATTGTTTATAATCTTTATTGTAAATCCCCAAACAATGCCACCCAAGCACCACCGACATTGACAAATTCACCGTCTGTCAATTACGAAAGGCAGCTTGACTTGGAACAGCTGACATCCTGCCAGGATACTTCGAACACCATAAAGCATCAACATCTGCCTCTCTGAGGTCCTTGGGAAGGACTTCATAGGTGGATTAAAAATGCCAACCCCCTCTCTGAACATCTGGCTGATTGAGCCACCAGCTAAATAAACTTTACTCCCCATGAAATTCTTGTGGCGGTTAATTTGGAAGCTCACAGCGCCCCCTTTTGGTAAACATTACAGAGAGAGCGTTCTTTGCATTTGTTACGTGTAATTTCTTATTTGTTCACACTCTTAATATTGACAGTGAATAATGCCACTTTCTGTAGGGTCTCTGTGGATTCTTTTTAACCTATATGTTCTTGGCTCCCTTTTATTTTTAGTCGTTATTTTTAGTCTTTTTCGTTTTTTTAAAAAATTATTTTCAAATAACTCAAGGCAGTGAACAGACCCAATATATCTTCCTCCTCCTATTTCCCCCACCACAACAACACTGTGAAGTGGATTGGGCCGAGAGAGAAGGACTGGCCCAAAGTCACCAACCAGCTTTCAGGCCTAAGATGGGACTAAAACTCACCATCTCCTGGTGACTGGCCCAAGATCACCTCGCTGGCTTTCATGGCTAAGGCAGGACTTGAACTCGCAGTCTCCCATAACTGTAACCTTCATCACACGTTGCTGCTTCCATTCGGTTTCTTTCCATCATTTTGAAAAACGCATAGGTTGATTCCACTCACTTTGAGATTACTCTTTTACCCTCAAATCCCAAATTTGGGATGGCCCGAGCTTCATTCGAGGGCCGAGTTAACTACACAATTGTTTCCATTGCAGGAACTGTGCATTATGTGAGTGAAAGAGGAAAGACCAGCCAAGCATTGATTATAGAAACCTCAGTCCAAAAAATGTTGTTCATGGAAAGAGACGTCTTGGTAGTAATAACGGAGGCTCTCCTCTTATCCCTTCACAAAATTTCTCCTGAAGGAGAAGCAGAAGAACTTCTGAAGGTAAGGAAGTAGACTGTGTGATACGATGCTTACCCAAAAAGTTAATTATTGTGGCTTCTAGCTAGTCTACAAACTGCCTCAAGGACCCTGGAGCTCCACTGATCACACATACCTGGAATTGAAGAATCAAAATAATTTATGAGCAAAGACCTTGAACCGCTTTTTAAAATGGTCAGCCCCTTTTATTTCAGTGCACATTGCTTATCTGGACCACGATCTTTGAAAGAGGACTAAACTCAATAACTTTGTGCGCTGAATGCTTTTTGTTGCCAGGTCAAGTTGAGTGGAAAGATGAGTCATCCTGCTGATATCATTTTGATTGATCATAGCCTCCTTATCACTGCGACAGGCGAACCCCTTCTTAGGTAAGAAAATGATTGGGTCTTTTGAAAATGATTGGGTCTTTTAGATAAGATAAGAGGTAAGATAACCTTTATGGTCATTTTTTTTTACTGTGGGCACACACATCAAAAATGAAATTTAGTTGGCCGCTCTCAAAGTGAAACACACACACGACACACACCTAAACATACTATATACAACATATGTCTAGAGCCACACTCCTACATATACATAACAAATAAATATTAAATGCTGTCCATCTTGAATATATAACGGAAGGAGGTGCCTGGATCACCTTGAAGTATTCCTAATGCTGCATTAGATTTAAGAGCAAAGACGTGCCTGTAAGAAGTCCTGGGAACTCACTACCACTTTTTTCTTACACAACTAGGTAAAATATGGCTAAAGTGGCTTGCTTAGTAGTTAACCAGAGTTTCTTTGAAACCATGACTTCTGCCTCAAATGCAATCTCCCTCCCTCTGTGAGGGAGATAGGCGATTCCTAAATATGAGGGATGGATGGATGGATGGATGGATGGATGGATGGATGGATGGATGGATAGATAGATAGATAGATAGATAGATAGATAGATAGATAGATAGATAGATAGATAGATAGATACAGAGAGAGATGATAGATAGATAGATAGACAGACAGACAGACAGACAGACAGACAGACAGACAGACAGACAGACAGACGATGATAGATAGATAGATAGATAGATAGATAGATAGATAAAAAGTCAGAAATTTGCTAATGAAACTGAATTGAACTGATTAATTGAATTGAATTTATACGTCCTTGTGGTCAGATAGAACCGGGGTGAGGCATAATGCTGTGGCTTCACATAGGTTGTCGCTAGTGCATAGTTGTGTTACTTTTTCAGATAAGCATTTCTCAATCTTGATGGATAAACAGGAAAAGAAACCAGTACTCAGATCCTACCTGCTTGGACTCTATAGCTTGATCATAAACCATTCTTTCCAGAGAGTCAATATGTAAATAGTTGCTATAGAAAAAGCATAACCTGGGAATTCATTGCTTCAAGTCTTTTCCTGTGACACAAGCTTGCTGTATCTTGGCTTGGAGAAAATGACTATCAAATTGACTTTAAAGCCGGGGTCTTCAAACTTGGCCCTTTTATGACTTGTGGACTTCAACTCCCAGAATTCCTCAGCCAGGCACGCGTGCCTGGCTGAGGAATTCTGGGAGTTGAAGTCCACAAGTCATAAAAGGGCCAAGTTTGAAGACCCCGGCTTTAAAGTCACAGATCTGTTAGGAGCAGTGTTGAGAGAATAGACATGAAGAACTTTGTACAAGAAATATCTGTCTAAATTAAAGGACTGACATCTTTCTCCTCCTGCTTCACCTCTTGAGCAGTAGGCCAACTATTGGATGGGTACCGTTTAGCCATTGCTGTGATTATTTTTAGAGTAGTCTTAAGTGAATCAAAGGGTTTCTCACAGTCTTAGAGCCTGATGCAAAACAAGAAGATGGCAAACTGCCAAGGCAAGGCAGAAAAGCAAATAGGAGCAGCATCAGGCTTTACGATAAAGCCTTTTGGTGTTTTTTTTTTTAAAGCCCTGTCCCTTATTAACTATATTTCTTGTACCTTCTCTATAGGTTCTGGGATTTGGAACGGGGTGAGAATTACGTCCTTTCTCTGGATGAGCAGCTAGGCTTTGAAATCGGAGAATGTGTCCATTGTGTGTCATATTGCAATGCCAAAGGTACAAAAGATGGGGTTGCTTTGACTTTTAGCATCTCGATTACCCATTTTTTAAAAAAAATCTCACTGATTTCAGAGGTAATTTATTCTACGGAAGTTAGTCCCACTATCATTGATAAGGGACAGCTTGAAGACAAAATATACACAGCCCAAAAAGCATTTATATGTAGAGAGAGAGATGCGTTGTGGAAGAATAACGTTTAAAGCAGAGGTTTCCAGCTGATGGAATTAGCAAAGATGGTCACACTGACTGTGCTGATCGAAAAAAAGAACACAAGTCCCTTTGTTTCTACTTGGAAACCGCTTCTGGACTTTGTGCTTGAGGTGGGGGAAAAAATGATATCACGATTTTGGGTTTTTACCCATTAGACTGATTTGCCGATACAGAAATGGCTAGTGCATACTACTATAGAAATGTAAAAAGCTGAGATTTGATTTTAATGTCTGATTTTACTGCAACAGAAAGTTGGAAGTCAGTGTCTTTTGTTTCTCCCCCCCCCCCCTTTTCTTCACACCTTTTTTGTTTTCCCTTTTTCTACTGTCGTCCCCTACCTAATATTTGCTTTTGTATGTTCACATTTTATGTTATAAATGAATAAAACTACATACAATTATAAGCAGGGGTTTCCAAACTTGTCAACTTTAAGACTTGGGGAGTTCAGCTGGCTGAGGAATTCTGGAGGTTGAAGTCCACAAGTCTTAAAGTTGCCAAGTTTGGAGAACCCTGGTTGAAGGAATAAACTTTTAACAAGTACCATGTGGATTAGAATGTTCCTTTCCTGTTTCTTGATAGATTCTCTTAACAGAGAAATAACAATAGATTATTTCTCTCCCTTTCGCTCATAAAATCTGGCCTTAGGTGCTAAAGTTGGAATGAGATACTGCTTGTTTTAAATTGGTCCTTACATTGCCGTTAAGTGGAAAATGATTCTTATAAACAATATTTATATATTCCTGGGAGATAATGATTTCAGCCATTGGAAATCAACCTTGTAGCTTTCCTGGTCATCTAAGATATGTTTTTTTCTTATGCTTCACCTCTCTTTTTATTTATTCATCCTGAGCTTTGATGAAAGGCTAGGTTGGGCAGAAAGAGAGCGTGTGAGCGCGCTGCTGGTGGCATAATTGACCAGATCTAGTATGGTCCATTTGGCAGGTCTTCTAGCGGCTGGCACCGACAAAGGGCGAATAGCTATGTGGAGGAAAGTGCCATTCTCCAGCCAGACCACCTGGTCCCTTGAAGGCAAGGACAGATGGAAACTTCAGACACCCACTGAGCTTGAGGGGAGCATCATTCAAATCGAGGTAAAATCACAGACAGAGTTGATCCTTCTCTTCGGCTTACTTAGATGCAACACCCAAGTGCCAAAAAGGTGCAGTTCCCCCATCAGGGATACCCAGGGGAAGCTTTTTTGCACAGATGTGCACGCTAGAGACACGAGGTCATTAGGAGATATCACATAGAGCTAGCCTTCAACTTATGAACATTCGCTTAGTTAGTGGACGTTCGAAGTCACAACGGCCCTTGAAAAACGTGACTTACGGCTGGCTGGCTTATAGACTTGCAACTTTTGCAGCATCCCCACGATCACATGATCAGAAGTCAGGCACTTGGCAACTGGCCTGTACTTAGGACGGTTGCAACATCCCAGGGGTCACGTGATCCCTTTTTGCGATCTTCTGACAAGCAAAGTCAATGGGAAAGCCAGATCCACTTCACAGCCACGTTACCAACTTAAAAACTGCAGTGATTCATTTAACGGCCGTGGCAAGGAAGGACGTAAAATGGGGCCCAACTCACTTAACAATAGTCTTGCTGAGCAAGAGAGATGTTCAATCCAGTTGTGATCCTGTATTTTTCAACCTTGTCGACTTTAAGATCCTGCTGGCTGGGGAATTCTGGGAGTTGAAGTCCACCCCTCTTAAAATTGCCAAGGTTGAAAAACAACGATGTGTAAGATTGGATGGAAGGGCCTCCCAGTTGAAGATTCCTTTCTACCCAACATTATCCGCCTTCCAAAAAGAAAAAAAGCAAACAGAACTTTTCCAGCGGGCTTTGGAGATGTGATGCCAGTATTATATTACTGAATTTTTAAAAGCGCTTTCCTAATTTTTGCTATTACGTTCTTTGTTATTGTGAGCTCCGAGAGTGTTTGATTGTAATAGGATATTAATTTGGTTCAATAAATACATTTTTAAAAAAAGCAAGTTCTTCTAATCAGGTGTAAGAATGAAAGGAAACTAGAGAGTCATTGGAAATGTGAGAAAATAGATAATGCCTAGTTGGGAACTCTGGGGTGAAGTGTTTATTTGGATGTGGCGTTAATCTTTGGTAGATGAAAAGTACAGTCATGTTTGCTTTTTAAGTTCAGCCTACACTTAAATTAACAGACATAACAATGGTTGTTCTTGTTCTCTTGATCTATTATGGTGGACAAATCATAACAAATGATGTTAGGCTGTGCAGTCTTCTTACATAAATAACCAAAACAGAATGCATTTGATTCAGCCAGCTTGACTGTACTGTTGCTGGACAGATTTTTGGCCCTGCCATTTATACCTTCTATATATACCACACGTTTTTGTTTCAATCCTTTTGGTATATTGATTTCACATTTTCGATGCTTCCTCCTGGATTTTTTATTATTATTATAAGAGTAGATATTTGTAGATTTGCCAGTCCTTTCCACTCGTCTTTATAAGTTATTTAACAGACCCTAGACAGATTTTCTATCTGGCAAGAATTCATTACCTAACCAATTAAGCTTTTCATCAAAAACCAGTTCGATGAATTGGCCAGAAAAAGCCACCTGTTCACACTTACAGGTAGTCCTTGATTTACAACCACAATTGGGATGAGGATTTACATTGCTAAGCATGGAGGTTGTTAAGTTAGTCATATCCAATTTTACCAGTATTTTGCCGTGGTTGTTAAGCAAATCACACATTGTCAAGCAACTTTGGCTTTCCCCCATTGATTTTGCTGGTCAGAAGCCAGCTGAGAAGATCTGAAAAGGCAATTGCCAGACCCTGGAGACTGGAACTCTTGTAAATACACACGGATTGCCAAGTGCCCAAATTTTGATCCTGCCACTGTAGGGATGCTGCAATAGTTATAAGTGTGAGGACCGGTCATAATTAATTTTTTTCAACCAAACAAATGGTTGTAAGTGGAGGGCTACCTGTACACCATTAAAAATATATTAGATAGATAGATAGATAGATAGATAGATAGATAGATAGATAGATAGATAGATAGATAGATAGATAGATAGATAGATAGATAGATAGATAGAGTGATAGAGTGATAGATAGATAGATAGATAGATAGAGTGATAGATGGATGGATGGATGGATGGATGGATGGATGGATGGATGGATGGATGGATGGATGGACGGATGGACGGATAGATGGATAGACAGATAGATTAGTAGATAGATAGATAGATAGATAGATAGATAGATAGATAGATAGATAGATAGATGATAAATAGATAGATAGATTAGTAGATAGATAGATTAGAAGATAGATTAGAAGATAGAGAGAGAGAGAGAGATTAGAAGATAGATACATAGATCGATTAGAAGATGATAGATAGATAGATAGATAGATAGATAGATAGATAGATAGATAGATAGATAGATGATAAATAGATAGATAGAGAGATAGAGAGAGATAGAAAGATAGAGATGATAGAGATAATGATATAGATATAGATACAGATATATAATAGCTTAATTCCCCCAAATGTTATCCTCCCTCCAAGGTGCAGTGCAACATCACAGTAACTCAAGGAGAACATGAGAAGCGATACGATTAGGAAGTCTAAGAAGTCATCAATATTTGTCTTTTTTAAAAAAATGTTTTCTTTAAAGTGTCCAAGCCTCTAAACAAAATGTGTTTTCTCACTAAAGCTGACCGGGGAATCCTAATGTAATTTTTCTTCCTCCTGTTTCAAGTGGAGCTCAAAAAAGAATCTGCTGGCAGTGAACCTGACCAATTCAGTAGCCATCCTAAGGGAGCAAGCCATGGCTTCCCACTTCCACCAGCAAATGGCAGTGGTCCAGGTTTCCCCCAACTTGTTCAACATCACCAGCTTCAGCAGCAAAATGATGGATAACCTCCGTATCGATATGCACGTGAACGGGGTGTGGGCAACCAAGGTATTTTTCCATCAGATCAATGTAGCCGCTGTCTTGATTTTGAGGATGAGGATGAGAGACAGAATGAATCGGATGACTCCAGTCTTAAGGCACTGGTCGTGAATTTCATTATGTATTCCCATGAACTCAACTCTTGTTGATTCCAGTGAGTTCCCCCCCCCCTCCTCCTCCTCCTCCTCCTCCTCCTCCTCCTCCTCTTCTTCTTCTTCTGCCATATCCGTTATTGGACGTTGGCAATCATGTTGGCGATCCTGTTTTTATCAGCAGCTGCACGAAAAAGTGCTGCTGAGTTTTGTCCAAACCAGTCCCTTAGATTTTGAAGCCACGATGTTCTTCTTCTGCCTGGACCTCGTTTGCCTTCCATCTTTCCCTGGAGGGTTAAATGGAGTATGCCGTATTTTTCTGGGTATCGCATCACCTGTCCGAAATATTCTAATTTTCGTTTTTTAATCATTTTGATGATTTCCCTTGGCTTTCCCAGGCGGCTTATCACCTCCTCATTTCTGATCTTGTCAACCCAGCTTATACATAACAGCTGCCTGTAAATCCACATTTCAAATGCTTCTGGTCTCTTCAGGTGGCCTTCGGTCAGAGACCAACTCTCTACTCCATAGAGCAGGATAGAAAAAAATATAGCATCTGACAAGCCTGATTTTCAGGAGTTCCCTCTTAACGGGTATTAATGTGGGACCCCCAAAGATTTCTATGCTGTCTCTCCTATATGTGTCAAAGGGTATGTATCCAGGGAAGCGTAAACGAATTTGATAATGTTATCAGCCACCATAAAAGAAAGGGGTCTGGAGCCTTTTGTATGAAATGGTATAGAACAGGGGGTTGGACTAGATCAGGGGTCCCTCAACCTGTGGGTTGTGAAGAGTTTGCAACTGGGCTGCAGAAACAGCCAACAAGTGCACATGCCCGCATTCTTACTTGTGCAAGCAGCGGGCGAGCACATGCTCCATTTAAGTTGGATGTTCCTTCCAATTCTGATAATGTTCTAGGATGTTCTGTGTTCTAGGTAGTAAACAAGAACGATACCTTGTATAATAATATATAGCGTATGACATATAATGATATGTACACCGCCACTTGTTGAGATGGGCAGCTATAGAAATCAAATAGTAAAAATAGCAATACCTAGAAAAACAATTTGCCTGTGTGCCCAGCAAGGTGAAGCAAAAACAAAAACTATAATAATTGAAATGAATAGACTTAACTTCCTCAAAGCCGAATAAGCGGCATTTAGCTTGCTAAATTTCTGGGAGATAAAGATTTTAAGTCCAGGCGGAGTTCTACAATTTTATACAGCCAGGAGCTGTTGTTGTCCTTGAAAAATCCCTCTGGAAGATAATGGTTCTGAAAGCAAGGCTGCACACCATATAGAAATTACAATATATTGGCTGGAACCTAGAGGAGGAGTATAACATTTTGAGGTCTGGATTAGTTTGAAAAATGGATTTTTAGCGACCTTTTTGATCCCGCCTTTTAGGACGCTGTAGCATTCTGGAATGGAAAGCAAGTTTCTATCTTTGAACTCTCGGCTGCCACTTTGCGGAATTCAGGTAGGTTGGATGGCTTTGAACGGAATATCTTGTGCTTATTAGGAAAGAATATAGAAGGTCAATAATTTGGAGGCAAGAAGAGTGAAAATAGGCATGTTTCTGCACTAAAATGTATCCCAAATGGACTGGGATTAATTGTGTGTGTATATGGGTGTGTGTGTGTATATAATAATAACAATAAAGTTGGAAGGGACCTTGGAGGTCATCGAGTCCAACCCCCTGCTCAGGCAGGAAACCCTACACCATTTCGGACAAATGGCTGTGTGTGTGTGTATGTGTGTTTGTGTGTATACATATCCCATATGTATATGTGTGCATGCATGTGCATGATTATATATTTAAAGAGTTTCAGTTTTGCAAATTTTTATTAATTTTCAAATAAACATATAAACAAATATAAATGTGGTGCATCTCATTAAAAAACAAAAAGAAAACCTAGTCAATATATTTTCAGAAATGATCGGTGGTTCCCCCCCCTGCATCCCCCCTCACTCCTTCAACCTTCCTACCTTCCCTCTTCCTTCCTCCCCTCCTGCCCACACCTCTCTCCTCCTTCCTCCTTTCCAACTATCCTACACATCCCATCACCTTCTTTTCCACCTCCTTCGGATGCAGTTTAGGGGTACTAGCCGATCATCTCCTCTTCTTATATTTAAAGAGTTTCATCAGAGTTTCCTTTTTTAATATGCGCCAGCGTGTTCGCAGAAAAAAAAATGGCCATCAAGATTATCTTTATCATATCTTAAAAAGAAAAGATTACTAATATTTTATTTTATTTTTGTGGACGGCATTCAGGACTGGTATAACTTACAGCCTGTTTGGACGAAGCTCTTAGTCGTACAAATTAAAAAGAGCAAGGCTGTGGTAAGAATGTTCCTTTGAATGATTCCAGGTTTTTTCCTCTGTGAATCCCCTGTGCTGGCGATGCACGAAGAGAACCTTTACACCGTTGAGCCGAATCGGGTTCAAGTTCGCACCTGGCAAGTAAGCAAGCAGGCCGGCATTGAAGGGTGGCGGTTACAGCCCCCTGCCTGAGGAAATAGCTTTGGATTTATGCCACTGTGTTTGTAGTTCGAACAAGACTGTTCTGCCCATATTGTCTGGCCAATGAACAGTACAGGTGATCCTCAACTTACCATCATGTCAGCCCAACATTTCCATTGCTAAGCAAGGCAGCTGTTAATCGAGTTTGCCCTATTTTATGACTTTTCTTGCCCCCGTTGTTAAGCGAATCACGGCAACTGTTAGTAACATGGTTGTTAAGTGAATCTGGCTTCCCCAGACAGCTGGGAAAGTTGCCCATGGCAATCAGATGACACTAGGATGCTGCAACTGTCACAAATACGTGGGTTGCCAAATTTTTGTCACATGACCGAGGCGAATATTGCAATGGAGAGAAGTGTGAGGTCTGCCCTAAGGCTTTTTTTCCCCGGTTCCATCGTAGCTTTGAATATTTGCTAAATGAAAGTTGGGGGCTACTTATATCAGCAGGCTATTTCTGAATAGGATAGAGCTGGAAGGGACCTTGGAGATCTTCTAGTCCAGCCCCCTGCTCGAGCAGGAGGACCTATACCATTTCGAACAAGCGACTGTCCAGTCTCTTCTTAAAAACCTCCAGTGATGGAGCGCCCACGATTTCTGGAGGCAAAGCTGTTCCACTGGTTGATTGTCCTCACTGTCAGGAAGTTTCTCCTTAGTTCCAGGTTGCTTCTCTCTTTGGTCAGTTTCCATCCATTGTTTCTCGTCCTGCCCTCTGGTGCTTTGGAGACTAGTTTGACCCCCTCTTCTTTGTGGCAGCCCCTCAAATACTGGAAGGCTGCTCTCATGTCGCCCTATTCCCTAGTTCCTGGTGATCCGTCAGGTCAGGAAAAATTGCAAAGAGCTGCCAAGATCTTTGTCAGGGTAGGACAACAAAGGACCACCAAGGCCGAGTTTAACCCTTCTGCTTTCTTTTCTCCCAGGGCACCGTTAAGCAGCTGCTGTCCTTCTCCGAATCTGAAGGCAGTCCCTGCTTTCTGGACGTCTGCGGGAATTACTTGACGGTGGGGACCGACATGTCTCACTTTAAGATCTTCGATCTTTCTCGCAGGTACATAGCTTCCTTATGAAGCTTTCCCTTTCTTTCTTTCTTTCTTTCTTTCTTTCTTTCTTTCTTTCTTTCTTTCTTTCTTTCTTTCTCTCTCTCTCTCTCTCTCTTTTTTCTTTCTCTCTCTCTCTTTTTCTTACTCACTCTTTCTCTTTTTCTTTCTTTCTTTTTCTTTCTTTCTTTCTCTTTCTCTTTTTCTTTCTTTCTTTCTTTCTCTTTTTCTTTCTTTCTTTCTCTTTCTCTCTTTTCTTTCTCTTTCTCTTTTTCTTTCTCTTTTTCTTTCTCTCTCTCTCTCTCTCCCTTTTTCTTTCTTTCTTTCTTTCTCTCTCTCTTTTTCTTTCTTTCTTTCTCTCTCTCTCTTTCTTTCTTTCTTTCTCTCTCTCTCTCTCTCTCCCTTTTTCTTTCTTTCTTTCTTTTTCTCTCTTTCTATCTCTCTCTCTCTCTTCTTTCTTTCTTTCTCTCTCTCTTTTTCTCTTTCTTTCTTTCTTTCTTTCTTTCTTTCTTTCTTTCTTTCTTTCTTTCTTTCTTTCTTTCTTTCTTTCTTTCTTACAGTTGGAATGCCCTCTTTGGTTGTCTCTGTTGTACGGAAACAAAAACACAGGAGAGTTCGTGTGACCTGTAAAGTCTCTCGTCTTCCCACAGAGAGGCAAAGGTGCACTGCAATAGCAAGG
>NW_015387500.1:313667-322892 GCF_001527695.2 Protobothrops mucrosquamatus | reverse complement strand
GACTCCATCCAGCCACCTCCTTCTCTGTCGTCCCCTTCTTCTCTTGCCCTCCATCTTTCCCAGCATCAGGCTCTTCTCCAGTGAGTCCTTCCTTCTCATTAGGTGGCCAAAGTACTTGAGTTTCAACTTCAGGATCTGGCCTTCTAAAGAGCAGTCAGGGTGGATCTCCTCTAGGACTGACCGGTTTGAACGCCTTGCAGTCCAGGGGACTCGCAGGAGTCTTCTCCAGCACCAGAGTTCAAAGGCCTCCATTCTTTGGCACTCAGCCTTTCTTTTGGTCCTATTTTCACAGCCATACATTGCAACTAAGAAAACCATGGACTTGACTAATACAGGTAGTCTGCTATTTATAGCCCTTTGTTTAGTGCAAGGGTTCCCAACCAATCCACACACAAATTAAACTTACTCTGCAACAGTTCTTGCTTTTCTCTTACTTGCTTAGTCATTTAGTAAATGAACTGCATCCTTAAAATGGCTTGGCAGACTATTCCAAGCACCAGTTTAAAAAAAACAACATATCTTAATGTGAAATGAAAGATCCAGCAGGGGTCACTGTGAAATAAAAAAGATTTATCGTAACGTGTTCAAAGAAAACATGAACATCTTGGAATAGTTTTTAATGGAATGTACGCCTAGTAGAATATTTCCCTGCTAGGTTGTGGCTGTGTGCTAGACACAAACCCATAGGAATCTTTATGTCATATTGGTTATTTTGTTAGCATTAATTTGTAATCTCAAAACGTGTTTCCTTTTATTGACCTGTTCTTTTTTTGGGGGGGGGGGATGTGGAGAAGAGCTTCTCTCTTTTTCTCTTCTAGTGGAAAATGAATTTTGGCAATGGTTCTGTTGCTTAATTTGATGCTATTGGCTTTGAAACATGGGCACAGTTTTCCTGATCTTTGCAAGCCACCCAAAGAGTGCACAAAATGGGGGCAAGGCAGCAGGAGGCCAGCTGGTCCTTGCAGGACCATGGAAAGCTCCACCTTACGATCATCTCTCTGGTTAAACATGGACAGAACCCTTTTATCCCTCTCTAGAGCAGATGTCTTCTCTCAGACTCCCGAGATAGCAGCCTTCCAGTATCTGAGGGGCCGCCACAAAGAAGAGGGGGTCAAGTTATTCTCCAAAGCACCAGAGGGCAGGAGAAGAAACAATGGTTGGAAACTGATCAAAGAGAGAAGCAACCTGGAATTAAGGAGAAACTTTCTGACAGTGAGGACAATTAACCAGTGGAACAGCTTGCCACCAGAAATCGTGGGCGCTCCATCACTGGAGATTTTTAAGAAGAGACTAGACATTCACCTGTCTGAGATGGTATAGGTTCTCCTGCTCGAGCAGGGGGCTGGACTAGAAGACCTCCAAGGTCCCTTTCAGCTCTATTCTAGTCTAGTCTAGTCTAGTCTATTTTATTCCATTCCATTCCATTCCATTCCATTCCATTCCATTCCATTCCATTCCATTCTATTCTATTCTATTCTATTCTATTCTATTCTATTCTATTCTATTTTATTCTATTCTATTCTGTATTTCTATTCTATTCTATTCTATTCTATTCTATTCTATTCTATTCTATTCTATTCTATTCTATTCTATTTCCAATATTCTTTTCTATTCTATTCTATTTCCAATATTCTATTCTATTCTATTCTGTATTTCTATTCTATTCTATTCTATTCTATTCTATTCTATTCTATTCTATTCTATTCTAGTTTGGCTTTTATTCCCAAGGCAGGAGTAGAACTCACCATCTCCTGGTGATTGGCCCAAACTCACCCAGCCGGCTTTCATACCTAAGGTGGGATTAGAACTCACCGTCTTCTGGTTTCTAGCGAAAGTTATCCCAAGTGAAAGCAAATATCCCCCCTCCCCCCAGCAGAATGGCAGGCCCCAAAACAAAAGCACACGATTATATATATGCAAGAAAGACAATAAGGATTTGGGGAACCTGGCATGAAGGTTATTGATTAGATTTACTCATCTTGATTGTGTTGCCTCCATAGGAAAAACGCCTCTGCCTATCCAGTGCTATGTAACCGAATCCCTGCCAGTCACTTCTGGGATCAGAACGAACCAAGGCTGTTTGTGTGTGAAGCAGTTCTTGACCCTAATCAGCAATCATTGGATAAGAAGCAAGAATCGTCAGAAAATGCCGTATGTTTTTTTCTCTCTTACCTTCCTTTGAGGTTTTGATCGTTTAGCTCAGGGGTAGGCAACCTCGGCTCTTTTATGAACTCGTGGACTTCAACTCCCAGAATTCCTGAGCCAGCATGGCTCAGCTTGGAAACCTCTCCCTTTCCCCTCAGCGTGGCTGGCTCAGGAATTCTGGGAGTTGAAGTCCACGAGTCATAAAAGAGCCAAGGTCGCCTACCCTTGGTTTAGCTGGTTATTTTCACATTGTATTCAGCTGTTCTTCAGTGAGAGTCTTCAGTTACCTGTTGTAGGACCCTAATGATATTCAAGATCGTTCAGGACCTTCTTCTTCTTCTTCTTCTTCAAAAAAAAAAGCTGATGTTCACAAAAATCTTGTAGCAGCCATCGTTTAAAATCCGATTGTGGGGAGTATATAATAGGACATAGGAACTTTTTATAGGTCACACGTTATATATACATAGGCCTGGATTCCTCCTGTTATTCCTGAGTGCGTTTTTCAGGCCCTGCAAAAGTAATAATTCCTCTGTGCTTGAATGGAATCCATCCCCTCATCTGCTGTAAATGCTTCCGTTGTAACTTTGGCCACTAAGCAAATGGCTGTGAGTCGAGGACTCTCTGTGGAGGAAATTCAGATTGAATTTTCCCAAGGGTTTCTCCGTTGAATGGCAAAGCCTCTGATTCCTATTTGGCAGAGCTGCCCAGTTTTACATTGTTGAACATTGCACACTGTGGTCTATCAAAAGAGAGGAAGCCCTTAGCTCAGTCATCTGCAGCAGGGGCGCCGTCGGTTTCTTAACTGCAACCTCTGCCAGGTGGAAACGAAAAATAAAAACCAAGATATGGCACCGTGAAGCCCAAATCCTCCTCCGTTTTCCCTTCCAGATGGATGTGCTGATTGTATCTTTCTTCAGCACCGAAGAGCATGGCCTTCTGCTCCAAGACAGTTTTCCGTTGCCATCAACGTACCAGTCTCTTCTGGGCATGGAGGTGCCACACTATTACTTTGCCAAAAAGGTGAGTGGCCAGAAGAGTTTTTTTTTTCCCTCTTCCTAAAGCAGACATGTCAAACACAAGGCCCGGGGACCGGATACGGCCCGCGAAGCCATCCTGGAAACAGTGAGGGAACGGCCCCCGCTATCTTGGCCCTGGCCCAGGCCGGCCAGCCGGGAGCCAATGTACAATTTTGTGGTGGCCATCTATGCTGAAACGCATTCAGTCTTAGCTCCACAAGGCCGTCTGGAAACAGCGAGGAACCAGGAGAACCTTGAGCAGCAGCCTTGAGGAAGTGGGGCTGGGCTTGGTGCCACAGGTGCTCAAGGGCCAGGCTGGGCATTTGACCTCTGCTGCCCAGGGCTCTGGGCAGCCCGCACCACCATCCAACCCCCACCCCGCATGGCCTGAGAGGAACAGTGAGGCTCCTCCAGTGGACCATGCCTTGGCGCTTGCCCCAGTCCCACCCCCTTCTGCCAGAGACCCTCAGATCTGTCCTACTCCTGCCCAGGACCCCACAGGCACCCTTGACGCCAACGATGTAGAGCTGGCCACACCCACCCAGTAGGCCACACCCACTCCAGCCACACCCACCCAGTAGGCTGCACCCACCCTGGCCACACCCACCCACCCCCCTGAGGGCAACCACAATGCTGATGCGGCCCTCAATGAAATTGAGTTTGACACCCCTGTCCTAAAGGAAGAAGGATTCTCCCTAGGAGAAATTCGTAGGGGATTTTTGTTGTTGTTGTCGTCGTCATCCTTCGCGGAGGAAGAGAAACCGAATCATCGTAATCGTCATTACTTCAGGTGCTTTAGGCAAAAAAAGAGAAAACGGTGGGAGAAAAAGTTTGCTGTTAACTGTTTGCAGATGTAGTAATGCTCAAAAGCCATGGGAAGAAAACAAATCAATTCAGGCACAATTCAGTTATATTTTAAATGTGCACCATTTAAAGATAGAGATGGAGGAGGAGAGGCAGAGCCTGGGAGCGGAGTCAAGAGAGGAATTAGCCTGGGATCCTTATGTTCCCACAAGCGGCCCAAGTTCAACCCCCCTTGAATTCTGTTGACTCTTAACTAGCACAAATTTATAGTGCTGACTGTTAGTTGATTAGATTCTTGTAAGCTTGAGCAATAAATCAACTTAACTGGAACTTAAGGTAAGGTCCTGATTCTTTGTGTCTGGGAAGAGGAACGTTAACACATTTTTTAAAAAAAGGACAGTGCTGTAAAAAAAAAATCACTTCCCAGGCCATAATTTAAGGATGAGCAGCCCTTTTTTCTGCTGGAGTTGCATTCTTTCAGGAGTAATTTATTGGGGACCCCTATGGGCTAAAGCAAGCAGGAGTGGGGCTATGGTAGGTGAGATCCTTTAAACAACAACAAAAACGATCAGTGTAATTCTGGTTTTACCCAGTTGTAAACCACAGGGTGTGGTTTGTGATTTTCACTCTGTGTTCTGTTGCTGTTTCTTTTTTTTAACGTACATTTTCAAAATATATATTTTTGCTGTTCCTCTCATTTCTGTTTCTTTTTCTTTTGTAATTTCTGCTAACCGATAGTTGTTGTTTTGGAGAGACTCTGTCTATAAACCTTATGTAAGTCATTTTTAACGTGATTTTTCTCTCTATTCATTAGTTTTGTTGGGCCAGGTTTTCCCACTTCCTTGTCCACGTCTATCCTTTGCTATTTTCTAAAAAAAAAATAAAACTTCTGTCGTTTTCTGGGAAAAATGTCCCCCCAAATCTTCACTTCATTTTTAGTGAGACTGTAGTGACGGTGCACGATTTTACCTGAAATGCCTTCCAGTTTAGCATATCTTGAAAACGAAGAGAAGGGCTGATTCCAGTTCTCAACGTGGGCATAAGCGTGTGAAAATGTTTCCACGTTGCTGTTGTGCATTAGGCCCCTATCCTGAGAATGACACAAGCTGTCTTCTCTTTGGTGTCTGCCACTGTCAAGAATTTGAGATGTTCACATGGAAGGGATCAGAACTAGTATCAGCGAGAGCCAGTTAAGGTACCTGGCTAGAAAGTGGGAGATTGTGAGTTCCAGTCCTGCCTTAGGCACAAAGCCAGCTGAGCCAGTTCTTCCCTCTCAACCCCAGGAAGCAGGCAATGGCAAGCCCCTTCTAAAATCTTGCCAAGAAAACTGCAGGGACACGTCCAGGCGGTCGCCGAGAGTCCACACGGATGCTAAGTATCACTCTCATCACACACACAAACACACACACACACATATCAGCATTTTGTCACAAGAATGCAATGATGCGGTGGATGTTTAATCTGCTTCCTTTAGTCTTGATGATGATTATAAATCGGCTAAGCATAGCCCCACATGCTATCTTAGTGCCCTGTACTTCTGAGTACCATTAGCTCATCCTTATCACATAATAAAATAATGGATGACTTAATGGTTGATTCATTTCACTGGAGCCTGCCCTTTCTTCCACGTGTCATGCCGTCTCAGGCATTATTCTAGGCGAGGCCCACCCATTCCCGCTCTTCTGTTTAAGCAGTTCAGAACAACACGATGGGTCTTCAAGTCATAAAGGATTTGTTCAAAATGTTCCGTTGTTAGACATTTAAGATGCAAGAAGCTACTTTATTAAAAGGAAGATGACTCCTGCCCCAAAATGTTAAGACAGGAAAAAGTTGGTTTCTGCTACTATACGCTCAATGCCTTGAAGATAAAAACCTTCCATTTGAAAAGTAAACTATTTGGAAGAAAAACATGGGGAAAAAAAACAATAGTTTGATGGTGGAGGGGAGTTGTATTGAGAAAACGGTTTGAATATCAAGTTGCTGCTTCTTTTGAAATATCAGTGTTGAGTGATAAATATTATTTATTGATCTAGAATGGTTGTTGCTATCACATATAACAGAATATCAGAATTGGAAGAGACCTTGGAGGTCTTCTAGTCTAACCTCCTGGTCAAGCAGGAGACCCTATTCCATTTCAGACAAATGGCTGTCCAGTCTCTTTTTAAAAGCCTCCAGTGATGGAGCATTCACCACTTCTGAAGGCAAACCGTTCCACTGATTAATTGTTCTTACTGTCAGGAAATTTCTCCTTAGTTCTAGGTTGGTTCTCTTCTTGATTAATTTCCATTCATTGTTCCTTTTCCTGTCTTCAGGTGCTTTGGAAAATAGCTTTTCCCCCTCTTCTTTGTAGCCTTTAGATACTGCAACACTGCTATCATGTCACTCTCTAGTCCAGGGGTCCCCAACCCCTGGTCTGTGGACCAGTACCGGGCCGCAGCATGCCAGCAACTGTTCCGCACAAACAAAGAAAGCCCCATCCACAGGATGCAGGCAGCACACAAAACCACACACCCTCCAGTCCGCGGAAAAACCTCTCTCCGCATAACCGGTCCCTGGTGCCCAAAAGATTGGGGACCTCTGTCCTAGCCCTGCTTTTCATTAGACTAGACATGTCCAATTCCTGCAACTGTTTTTCATAATTTTCTCTCTCCCTCCTTCCCTCCCTCTCTCTCTCTCTCTCACACACACACACACGCACACACACATCACAAATATTTTGCTTGCCATGTGTAATTAGTACTTTCTTTTTAGCCGGAAGCTGAAAAAAAGGATGAGGCAGAACCTGGCAGGGTCCCGCTGCATCAGATGGTCGCTAGAAGACCGATGAGAGATTTCATTGGGCTGGAAGAGTGTGACAAGATGACTTGCGAAGCTATGCTTAACTTCAGTTTCTACCTAACCATTGGAGACATGGATGAGGCCTTCAAGTCTATCAAACTCATCAAAAGGTAGAATGGTTTTGGGTTTTCTCTCCTCCCTATCCCCCCCCCCCCTTATTTCTCATTTTCTCTCGTGTGATGCCATGACGGTTGGAGAAAAAAAGAGATTAACGGACCTCAGATTGGTGGTGTTAATTGATCTTAGACTGGCGGTGTTACTGGCGTTGGTATACAAAAGCTGCATTTATTTGCCTTTTATTTCATTGTTTCCGTGCCTTTTTGTGTTTGGCTTGTTTGGAAACCCAATTTTTTTAGTTCCGTCAGGTCAACTAGACAAGACAATCAACTCTACAGGAAGACTAGGTCTATACTGAGATAAGATATTATAATAGAATTTGGCAAGTCCATTTGTGGTTTCCCTCCCATCTTTTCTATATACCAATGAATCAAGGAGATGTTTGCCTGAGCTGCTTCGGAATATGTTTTGCAGATCTTAAAGAATGTTTTGGTTCTCTTTGCCTAGATACTAGGTCTTGTATATTTCTGTTATTCTCCACCCATAGCAAAGTTCTCCTAGGATTGCAAATAGACCTGATACAAGAGGTTTGACTAATGAAAGCTAATTGTTGGGATATTTATTAGATGAGCAGCTAGGTTGTCCAATAATATTCAGCCAAAGGTATCAGAATTTTTAAAATTACAATAGGGGACAGAATAACAGAGTTGGAAGGGACCTTGGAGGTCATCTAGTCCAACCCCCTGCTCAGGCAGGAAACTCTATACCAGTGGTTCTCAACCTGTGGGTCGGGACCCCATTTGGGGTCGATCGACCATTTCATGGGGGTCGCCAAGCAAAGCTGTCCGCCATTTTTTTTGTTCGGCATTTTTTTTGTCTGCCATTTTTTTTCTCCCCCTTTTCCGGCGGGTGCCTTACCTCCCTTGGGCTGGGCCAGCTGGTGGTCGGCCTGCTCTGTCTCTGCCAGTTGCCAGCTACGCCTCGGCCGGCACAGGGGGCGGAACCACGCATGTGCGGCGCTCCCGGGCAGGGAAAGTCCTCGACTTACAACCGGTTGGGTAGTCCTCGACTTACGACCGGTTTAGTCCTCGACTTATGACCGGTTTAGTCCTCGACTTACGACCGGTTGGGGTCACGGCATTAAAAAGGTTGAGAACCACTGCTCTATACCATTTCGGACAAATGGCTGTCCAGTCTCTTCTTAAAAACCTTCAGTGTTGGAGCATTCACAACTTCTGGAGGCAGGTTGTTCCACTGGTTGTTCTCGCTGTCAGGAAGTTTCTCCTTAGTTCTAGGTTGCTTCTCTTCTTGGTTAGTTTCCATCCGTTGCTTGTTCTGCCTTCAGGTACTTTGGAAAATAGATTGATCCAACCTACTGCCTGATCATCAAGCTTCTTATAGCTTGAAATTCATGTCCTTATGTACCAATTTCCATTCACCCTGAAAAGCCATGTAACTAATTTCTAAAGATAGCCTATTAATTCTCCCCCCCCCTCATGAGTTTCCTGGAGTAGGAGCTAGGCAAGTCATTTCTGCGGCAACCCCCAAAATATATAAATATAAAACCTCCTTACCTTTTGCCTTTTTTATTCTTTAAAGGCAAATCTACCATTTCAACTTCATTACTAAGTCTAAGACAAACACAGGGAATTCAACTCTTACAGTGGAATCGGGGGGGCAGAACCATTTGATTTTAATTTCACATTATAATGATGGTTATTGCAATATTAGCAGAAATAATACATCTTAAATATTCTAGTATTTAAAGTCTTTTTGTAAATGGCAGTTAATAAGAGCACATTTTATGTTCAGCAGCTATAGAAATTTCCTAGAAAGCAAGGCAGGTAAGTTGAAATGAAGTCCACTTTTTGATTAAAAGATCGGTTGGTTTAGTAGAGAATGTGCTTTGAAGTGGGATGTAAACTCTAGAACATAAGTACACTGTGATTTGAATTTTCTTATCCTAATTTGCATGTTTTATAGAATTGAACTTAAGAAAATTTATATCAACATTAAGGTGCCCAAAGGATTATATCGATAGCTGTTTTACCTATAATTTCAATCGTAATTGTCCACATCCATTGTCTAGGTATTTTCTACAATACATAGTGCGAAAGATGTCAAAGTACTTCGTAAATGTTGCACATATTCTTATATTACTTTTCGTCTAATAGCAGGTTTTTTGTCCTCTAAACAGTTGAGTAACCTAAGGAGGAAAAATGCAATTGTTACACATCCAGAATAGAAATAATTCCTCAAGAACTGCAGGTGTCATATAAAGTTTAAGCTTCTGGGTTTGAATTGTTTAGGTTAGGTAGCTTATTAAAGCTTAGGTACAGAGTGATATACCTGTTTAATGTCTTTT
>NW_015387500.1:307413-311587 GCF_001527695.2 Protobothrops mucrosquamatus | reverse complement strand
ACTGGGTTGCTAACTTACCAACTGCGGTGATTCGCTTAACAACTGTGGCAAGAAAGGTTATAAAATGGGGCAAAAGCTCACATAACACAGGTTTCACTGAGCAACAGAAATTTCGTGGTCAGTTACAACCTTTGCAGCATCCCCCGTGGTTACGCAATCCAAATTCAGATTGCTTGGCCACTGGCTCACATTTATGACCGTTGCCGTGTCCCCTTTTGCGACCGTCTCAGTGGGGGAAGCCAGATTCACTTCACAACCAGTGTTGCTAACTGAGCAACCGTCGTAAAGCGGGGGCAAAGCGCACTTAACACATGTCTCGCTTCCCCACGGGAATTTTGGGCTCAACTGCGGTCGTAAGTGGAGGACTACTTGTAATGGCGGAGTTCTCTAAGCGAACAGTGAAATTTGTGGTTTTAAATTACATCGCCCATGTATAGAAAGCAGTCAGGTGGTTATTTTGGGGGGGTTTTTTTTGATCCGCCCGTGGTGGTTGAATCATCTCCCTCTTCCCATCTACGTGTTCTCAGCACGGGGACTCGACGTAGTCGTTCTCCAGCCCTCGCCGAAAGCGAGCGGTCAGCGTGCGGCTGATCACGATGACTTTGGGCGCCATGCAGTCCTCCCGACGGTGAAGGATGTTCCAGATCAGGATGGCGGCAGCCAATGTGGCTAAGAGACACGCCCCAATGTTCAGATAACAAGACCAGGATAGGCTGGTGTAGGGTCCGATACGATAGAAAGTCACCAGACCAATGACCAGAACAAAACCTGAAAAAAAATAAAATTGGAAACTTCACGTTAAATAATATTCCTGGGATGCCAACGTCCAGGAGGGACAAATATTTCGCATGAAGGACAACTCTGTAGCATGAGGGACAGGATTGAGGCATACAGGAACAGACACGCTTAGATATTACATTCTTAAAATTCAAAGACCCCCAAGAGGCTAAGCGCAATAACAATCTGCTTCTTTTCTTCCAAGGTGCAGATCAAAAATGATTATTTAAATAACTCCATTCTAAATGAGGTTCAGCTCTAGGCCTGGCGTGTCCAGCCCTCGGCCCTGAACAGCTTAGTAATGCGGCCTCACAAGATATAATAAAAAATTTAAAAAATAAAGGAAGTTTGTTATTTATATACTAGCTGTACCCGGCCACGCGTTGCTGTGGCTCAGTCTGGTTAAATGGAAAAGAAAGAAAAGAGAAAGTGCACGTTTGTAATATGTTTAATTTCACAATGCTTGTGGGTATACAATATTTTTTGTTGTTCCATTGTCTGTGCAGATATAGAGATTGTCTGGTTTGCCGACTCTAGAACACGCAACATAATTGTCCAAGCATGTTTTTACCTGTCACAGGTGTGACATCTATATAATAGTAGGTGTATATAAAAACACGCGTGTATTCGAATGCCACGTTGTGTCAAAATTTCAAAGCAATCGGTGAAGAACTTTCGGAGATTTAAGATTTTGAACAAACGAACATTTACATTTTTATTTATATAGATATTTATTATATGTTATATAGCATTAGCACTTAGACATATTATCGTTTCACAGTGTTTTACAGCCTTCTCTAAGCGGTTTTCAGAGTCAGCATATTGCCCCCAACAATCTGGATTCTCATTTTACCGACCTCAGGAGGATGAAGGCTGAGTCAACAGGATTGAACTGCTGGCAGTGGGCAGAGTTAGCCTGCAATATTGCATTGTAACCACTGTGTCATCACGGCTCTTATATATTGTGTATTTGGTGCAAACAATTCCTCTTCATTCATTGTGGGCGAGGCAAGCCAAAACGCTGGACACCCATACTCTAGTCTAGGCATTATTCAATGAGGAGACTTCAACTGCATCTTCTCTGCTCTCACCCTGTGTCCAGAATAGTTGAACACACAATGGAGTACAGGTGGATGCAGTTATGTTCATTCCCTTTAGAAATACTTGGGGGGAAAAAAAACATTCTGTGGTTGTCTATATCCACCATCTGCACCACATATACTCAAGTTGTGTTGGTTGGGAGAAAAATTATATTTCCCATAGATATTATTGTGCTTTCATGATTTCGTAAATCAGATGCAATCATTCTAGAAGCTGGCACAACAGAGTATGCCCTTCATGCCTTTGTTGGGTCATATTAAGCAAAATAATGTGGATACAATTCTGTGGATGTGTGGGCAGATTTCTACAAGTTAGGCTTCTTGTTGTTGTTAGTTGCGAAGTCGTGTCCGACCCATTGCGACCCCATGGACAACGTTCCTCCGGGCCTTCCTGTCCTCTACCATCTTCTGGAGTCCATTGAAGCTCACGCCTCCTGTTTCAGTGACTCCATCCAGCCACCTCATCCTCTGTCGTCCCCTTCTTCTCTTGCCCTCAATCTTTCCCAGCATCAGGCTCTTCTCCAGTGAGTCCTTCCTTCTCATTAGGTGGCCAAAGTACTTGAGTTTCAACTTCAGGATCTGGCCTTCTAAAGAGCAGTCGGGGTTGATCTCCTCCAGGACTGACCGGTTTGATGGCCTTGCAGTCCAGGGGACTCGCAAGAGTCTTCTCCAGCACCACAAGTTAGGCTATCTGAATGCATATCTGGGCATGTATGTATTTTCATTTTTTAAATAACATTTCTTAGCCACTCCAGCGATATGCATTGCACGTTGCACACGATTTGAATGCTGTCAGCGCAACAGATTGTTTCTCACCAAAGGACCTGACGGATCAAAGTTAATTCACTAAGTCACAAAGGAGGTTTCTCACCCCAAAATCCCACCCCCTGTGTTTGTGATTCAGGAGGCCAAAAATTAAGTCTGAGAGGCTTTCAAGGAAAGATGATAGAAACGCGGATATTTCTGAATGGGAAAATACATCCATAAATTTCCCTGGGAAATGCCTTTATCTGGAGGTGGACTTCCTCCTGCGACATGGCAGGAAAGAGTCCCGATTTTAAAAGTGCAGCAATGTTTTGCTTTTCTTAACGCGGCGTTCTCCCACCGGGTCTTGAAGATCTTTATGAACGCGAAGCATTATCCCAGCACCGTTTCCTTCTTCGCGTGTATCCTAAATATCCGGTTATTCTTGTTTCGCCGTTGAGGAAACTGAGGTGAGGAGATTTGTCTAGCCATGCAGGAAACCGAGCCAGGGGTCAGAAGTAGAATCCGAAACATCTTGACCCAGAAGGTTGTGTGAAGAACCCCATAAAAAAACTGTCCTACTTTCCATTCAGGCAGGTGTCAACACAGCTTCTGGTGTGTCACTTGACAGGTCTCTTGCAACACCGCCCTGGTCCTCTCCTTCTCCGGTCTCTACTCCACCCTCCTCCGTCCAAGTTAATGAACTTTTGGATGGAAGTAATTTATAGGCCTAATTAGCCTAACGAGAACAATATACAAAGAAGCAAATAGGCCTTGCATAATAGGGGAAAGAAAAAAAACCCAGCTTCCCTCTTCTCTCATAAACACTTCCTTAACCACCACCACAACAGAAGGGAATTCGCACAGACAAAAGGGCCTTTTTGCACAACGAGGCTAGGATAAACAAAAGGGTGGTAAACAGACATAAAGATCTGCAGATACCATTTCCGTTAGGATTGCGGGCAAGGACAGGTCAGTCCTGAATCAGGACTGCCTGTCTCCACTTTTCGGCGCGTCTCCTCCTTTGTGCATCCGTGGCCCCGGCTTGCGAGCCTTCTGTGACAAAAAAAAAATCTATTCTTGGGCACAAGACGATATAAGATAAAGCAAGCCAGTTCAAGTGTAATTATTACTCATAAGGATGGGCCGTCTGGGCTGCTCCAGATACACACGACCGATTTCCCAGCTTGTTTAAATCTCCTCTGCAGTGCGGTTGCTTTGGATATTTCTTGGAAGGAAAAGGCTAACAATCCAAAAGAAAAATTGCTGGTTGGGAATGCTAGCAAGCCCCAAATATACATGCTAGGTTAGAACATAAAATAACAAGAGTTGGAAGGGACCTCGGAGGTAATAGTAATAATAATAATAATAATAATAATAATAATAATAATAATAATAATAATAATAATAATAATAATAATAATAATAATAATAATAATAATAATAATAATAATAATAATAATAATAAAGTTGGAAGGGACCTTGGAGGTCATCAAGTCCAACCCCCTGCTCAGGCAGGTAACCCTATACCATTTCGGACAAATGGCTGTCCA
>NW_015387500.1:304280-306239 GCF_001527695.2 Protobothrops mucrosquamatus | reverse complement strand
CTTGACTTAGAGAGTCTAGGAGAAAATCAAACTTTGGAGTCATGTAGCATTTTTTAGAGAGTAAAAGAATAATGGAATAACAGAGTTGGGAAGGGACCTTGGAGGTCATCTAGTCCAACCCCCTGCTCAGGCAGGAAACCCTACACCATTTCAGACAAATGCTTGTCCAATCTCTTCTTAAAAACCTCCAGTGTTGATATGTTTTGCACGCGGGTTGCTCCCATTCAGTGGTTCAGGCTCATGAGAGTTTGCCAAACTGCGATTCATTTTCCAAAGGCTGCTTCAGAGGGTGCAAAGATTAAAAAACAACAACACAGCACCTAGGGGCAAGGTGCTCCGTTGCGTTCTGGGTTCACAAAGCTGTGGTTCTGGAAAACAAAACCGCTTTGCCAAGTTGTGGACACGGGTTGTATTCATACCCTTAGCTCGGGACCCTGATGCCTGGTGAAAACCTGGCCTTTGGCTTTTTATCCATGTAAGATGCAGAGGTGGCCAAAGGATTTCTTCTTTTTCTTTTTCTTTTTTGTTCCTTTCACTCAGATAAAAGGCAAGCTAATATGTGAATATTTTCATTTTGCATATCAAAAGACTGATTTGAAAATCCAGGCGCTCCGAGTAGCATATGGAATACGTTACTGTAGTTTATCTTCTTCCTTCTGTCCAATAAACATCTCTCAGATGTGGATATTGAACAGACAGGCAAAACATTCCAGCATTGGCCCCATCAGAATAGAGAGAAAAGCTGCCCAAAGAGTTGAATTTGAAAGTAAGCAAACCTGTACATATTGGAGGCTTAACTTTCTTCGCTTGGATCAGGTGTTTTTTTTACACCAGGTTGCTAAGTCGTGTCCGACTCTTTGCGACCCCGTGGATCATAGCATGCCAGGCCCCCTTGTCCTCTACTCCCCCCCTGAATTTGCCCAAATTCATGTTCATTGCACTGATGACAATATCTAACCGTCTCATACTCTGCTGTCCTCTCCTTTGGTCTTCCTTCTTTCCCAACCTCAGAGTCTCTTCCAATGAGTCTTCTCTTGCCATTTGGTGGCCAAAGTATTTGAACTTCAGCATCTGTCTTTTCCAAAGGACAGACAGGGTCCATTTCCTTCAGAGTTAGGGTTAGGGTTAGGGTTAGGGTTAGGGTTAGGGTTGACCGATCAGATCTCCTCGCAGTCCAAGGGACTCTCAAGAGTCTTAGCCAACACCACAATTCAAAAGCATCAATCCTTTGGCATCTAGGCCAGCGCCATCAGCCAAGTTCAGTACCTGGAAACATTTATTCTCTGCTGTCGGTTCAGGGTTCAGCTCCCGAGGCCTTTTGATGTATATAGGGCTTACAAAAATGCTTTCAACAAAACTCCTTTGACACTTGGTTATAAACCTGTTTTGCCAGTCTGCTATTGTTTGTCATCAAAAATAAAAAAAATAAATAAAGTTGGTGGGAAGAGTGGAGAGTGGAGGTTGGTGCCTCCGGTGGTGATGTATGCCTTTTTCCCTCCTGTCACCTTTGTCTTTCCTTCGTTGCTTTTCACACTTCAAGTTTCAATCCCAGGGCTCACAGTGGCCGATTTTCATAGCATTGCCTGAAAAATTCCAACTTCAATCTCTCTCTCTCTCTCTCCTCTCTCTCTCTCTTCCTCTCTCTCTCTTCCTCTTTCTCTTTTCCTCTCTTTCTCTCTTCTCTCTCCCTCCCTCTCTCTCTCTTTCTCCTCTCTCTCTCTTTCTCTCCTCTGTTTCTCTCTCTCCCTCTCTCTGTTCTCTCTCTCCCTCTCTCTGTTCTCTCTCTTCCTTTCTCTCTTCTCTCTCCCTCTCTTTCTCCTTCTCTCTCTCTCTTCTCTCCTCTCTCCCTTTCTCTCTCTTCTCTCTCTTTCTCTTTCTCTTTCTCTCTCTCCTCTGTTTCTCTCTCTTCCTCTCTCTCTTCTCTCTTCCTCTCACTCTCTTCCTCTCTCTTTCTCCCTT
>NW_015387500.1:272704-301183 GCF_001527695.2 Protobothrops mucrosquamatus | reverse complement strand
TGAGCTGCGCACAGGTCTTTCAAATGTGCCCATAGGTAGGTCACGGTGTGCCAAGAGCATCACTTTGTACCGGTATCCTCTGATTTCCAACAAATGGAATTATTGACACTAAAAAGAGCGGAGGTGACATAACGAAGGTCCAGCAGGGTACAAAGACACTGAGAGATCCAACTGGATCTATATGTAAATCAGTTCAGACAGCAGCATTTGAGGTGTGAATCAAGTCTCAGGTAACTTGGCCAACGGGCTACTGAAGAATTCTAAGCATGCCATAAGCCAGGCTATTGTCTCCCTGTGAAGTGCTGTAGGAATTGATGTGCTGGATTACTAAGGTTAGTTCAGGGATCACATATCCACTGAACCCTGAAGCTTATTGGTTGACCTCAGTCTTTAAAGATTAATGTAAAGATTAAAAAAAAACAAAAAACCAGAGGTGTGAAGACTGCAACGACAACAGCTCTATATCTATGTAATCCCGATTTCCTTCCAGGGAAATTGTGAATAAATAAAAATGGCTGGGATAGAAATGAGGTGAGACATAAATTGACTCTCCATCCCTTTCTTCGCCTTTGGTTCCGTGTTTATACTATGACACATCTCATAAATATTTATACTATGAAATAGGAATACAAATGTCTCTTTCCGTGATAGGTAATTTAACAGAAGCCACTTCAAACCAGACTCTGCAAATTGAGGATTTTTATATTTTTTCCCCCTTACGTTTTCTTCTGAATTGGTTGATTTCCTGTTTTTTTTTAATCATTTCCGTTCCTCTCCTACTGTGTCAATGCAGCAGCTTATCCAGCTGCTATTGCTCGGAGAGAAGACATTCCTGCTCCTAGGAGTAGCTGAAGGAGAATAATTGCTTGCGCTCTCTTTTTTATGGAATGCTCCTAGGCAGTGACTAGACCTAGAGTTCCAAAGTCATTTGTTGTTGTCAGCTTTCTGGGAATGACTCTATTCGAGTCCTTATATAACAGGATAACAGAGTTGGAAGGGACTCTGAAGGTCTTCTAGTCCAACCCTCCCCCCTGCTCAGGCAGGAAACCCTATACCATTTCAGACAAACGGTTGTCCATATCTGGTACCAGCTTTTTGCAAGAAGAAGCCGTGTAGATACGTTGGGTTGAAAACCAATTTTCATAAATGCTGACGGTTGTGAGAGTTGTGATCCAGTAGATCTAAAAGGTGTCAGATTGAGGAAGGCCATTTCACGAGGAACACAATGTTGGCTATTGACGAAGGGCGTCTATGGAGATTCTCGATCGTCCAGGTCATAGTCATCTCAAGGATGCTTTTTCACAAGGCAACTGGACTTTCTTGTTTTTTCTTTGAAGACGTCTCACTTGTTGGATGAGAAACGGAACGTCTTCAAAGAAAACAAGAAAGTCCATTTGCTGTCAACGCTGCTAACATCGGATGTTCTTGCTTTGACAACATATGGACATGCAGCCTTTTTCTTTCTTGTGTTTTACTCTTAGAATTAGATGATACTGGGGGATGAGGAGGAATGTGATGGGAGTTAGTTAGACACAATAATATTGTAATAGTGTGTGAACTCAGGACTTTTGAAATAAGAGATGATAAGAAATGGTGGGTTGGAGAACAGGAGGGAAAGCCTGCATTTCAAACCAATTGGAGAATGTGATTTATGATTGTTAATTAGAGGAGAGAATTGTGTTTGATACTATGTGCTCAGGGGAGGGGAATCCAGATTTTGGCTTCGACCATGTACCTGCCGATGCTATGCAACTTGAATAAAGATTCTTTAAGGTAAACAATGCCTCGAAGTTCTTTGAAGAGTTTCATCTGTCGGAACCATGACATTAAGCCAAAATCTCCAAACTTTCCAAACTGTCTAGTGGTCCCGAGCCTCAGTCGCTGTCCCTAGACTTGGGGGATAAGCTGACAAAGATTCGGGGAAGATTTCATCATGGAGGAAGTTCTCGGAAGAGTTTCATCTGTTGGAACCATGATATTTGCCATATGAAAAAAGCATCTTCAGGATTGACGAAGGGCGTAACTCAGTCTAAAGGGACTTGCTATAAATGAAAATATCCCCCAAAATAGAGGAGAAAAATAAAAGAAGAGTTACGGCAAGATATTGAGCACATTCCCTATTGCTCTGATCAATTTCCCCAGCTACTTTTGACCCTCTGTCACAGTTGCTACACCTTTAATAGAGAATCATGCTAAGCAGAGGTGAAGGTTACTATAACATCAAAAGACTGGCTATCACGCTGGTTACTCTCTAGAAAACAAAAAAAATCTAAAGAGAACCCAAAGGCTGATGTTGAGAAATTCTCATTGAACTTTAGTAACTGTGAGAGGGATCTCGGAGTCCTAGTGGACAATCCCTTAAATATGAGCCAGCCGTGTGCTGCAGCTGCGAAAAAAGGCCAACACAGTGCTAGGCTGCATTAACAGAGGGATAGAATCAAGATCACGTGAAGTATTAATACCACTTTACAATGCCTTAGTAAGGCCACACTTGGAATACTGCATCCAGTTTTGGTCACCACGATGTAAAAAAGATGTCGAGACTCTAGAAAAAGTACAGAGAAGAGCAACAAAGATGATTAGGGGACTGGAGGCTAAAACATATAAGGAACGGCTGCTGGACTTGGGTCTGTCTAGTTTAATGAAGAGAAGGACGAGGGGGGACATGATAGCAGTCTTCCAGTATCTCAGGGGCTGCCCCAAAGAAGAGGGAGTCAAGCTATTCCC
This sequence comes from Protobothrops mucrosquamatus, assembly GCF_001527695.2. Lineage (NCBI taxonomy): Eukaryota > Metazoa > Chordata > Lepidosauria > Squamata > Viperidae > Protobothrops > Protobothrops mucrosquamatus. The sequence goes on along the minus strand of NW_015387500.1, from coordinate 298,456 downwards.
CAAAGTGCCTGAAGGCAGGACAAGAAGCAACGGATGGAAACTAATCAAGGAGAGAAGCAACCTAGAACTAAGGAGAAACTTCCTGACAGTGAGGACAATTAACCAGTGGAACCACCTGCCTCCAGAAGCGGTGAATGCTCCAACACTGGAAGTTTTTAAGAAGAGACTGAACAGCCATTTGTCTGAAATGGTGTAGGGTTTCCTGCCTGAGCAGGGGGTTGGACTCAATGACCTCCAAGGTCCCTTCCAACTTTATTATTATTATTATTATTATTATTATTATTATTATTATTATTATTATTATTATTATTATTATTATTATTATTATTATTATTATTATTAACTTTGGCAGCCTCATAAACCTCTTAGGACTTCAAGCATTCTTCGCACCCGACAATTATTCTCGGTAAGCATCATTCATTTTCAGCAAGTGCAATGCCAGCTACTGAAGTGAAGCTCCAATACTTTGTCCACCTAATGAGAAGTGAGGACTCCTTGGAGAAAGACCCCAATGATGGGAAAGATAGAAGGCAAAAGAAGGAGAAGGGGACGTCAGAGGTTGAGAGGGTTAGATAGTGTCCTCAACGCAATGAACGTGAACTTGGACAAACTCTGGGAGAAGCGGAGGGCAGCCGTGCTGTGGTCCATGGGGCCTTGAAGAGTCAAACCCAACTTTCCAACTGCACAACAATAACAAAAATAGCATCCTGTAGCATAGACCAGTGGTTCTCAACCTGTGGGTTGGGACCCCATTTGGGGTCGATCGACCATTTCACGGGGGTCGCCAAGCAAGGCTGTCCGCCATTTTTTTTGTCCGCCATTTTTTCCCCCTTTTCCGGCGGGTGCCTTACCTCCCTTGGGCTGGGCCAGCTGGTGGTCAGCCTGCTCCGTCTCTGCCGCTTGCCAGCTACGCCTCGGCCGGCGCAGGGGGCGGAACCACGCATGCACAGAGCTCCCGGGCAGGGAAAGTCCTCGACTTACGACCGGTTGGGTAGTCCTCGACTTACGACCGGTTTAGTCCTCGACTTACGACCGGTTTAGTCCTCGACTTACGACCGGTTGGGGTCGCGGCATTAAAAAGGTTGAGAACCACTGGCATAGACAGACTAGTGAGGCGTTTTTTTTTACTTCCTAAAAGGCCCAGTTGTACTTTTGGAAATCCTCTCCGTGCCTTGAGAAAACATGAAGGATAATACTCGGGTTTATTTTGAAAAGGAGAGATTTGTAAGGCAAACTTCCGGGCATTGTTCCAGAGCTTGGACATCTCCTGTCTGAAATACCACACGTGCATTTCTTTTTTTCATCATTTTTATCCGTCATGTTGCTCGCGGTTGGGACTTTAGAGGCTAATTTAAGAAATTGGAAGTTGACGGAATGAATCATCTATAGCCATCTATAAATGAATCTTCTGCAATCATTCATAACGAAGGGAGGAATTCCTCTCACATAGCAATTGTTTTGAAACAAAATCATTGGTACCCTGTCACCTGTTTTCACAATCCATGCGTTATACGCCTAAGACTGAAAATCAGGCTTGTCAGATGCTATATTTTTTTCTGTCCTGCTCTACGGAGTAGACGAGAGTTGGTCTCTGACCGAAGGCCACCTGAAGAGACTAGAAGCATTTGAAATGTGGATTTACAGGCGGCTGTTATGTCTAAGCTGTGTAGACAAGATCAGAAATGAGGAGGTGATAAGCCGCCTGGGAAAGCCAAGAGAAATCATCAAAACAATGAAAAAACGAAAGTTAGAATATTTCGGAGATGTGATGCGACACCCAGAAAAATACGGCACACTCCATTTAATCCTCCAGGGAAAGATTGAAGGCAAACGAGGTCCAGGCAGAAGAAGAACATTGTGGCTTCAAAATCTAAGGGACTGGTTTGGACAAAACTCAGCAGCACTTTTTCGTGCGGCTGCTGATAAAAACAGGATCGCCAACATGATCGCCAACGTCCGATAACGGATATGGCACAGGAAGAAGAAGAAGAAGAAGAAGAAAGAAGAAAGAAGAAAGAAGAAGAAAGAAGAAGAAGAAGAAGAAGAAGAAGAAGAAGAAGAAGAAGAAGAAGAAGAAGAAGAAGAAGAATGCATTATTTGAGTGATATTTTGTCACATGGTTTGATCATCAACGGGCTGTCCTGAAGGGGGAAATTCCAGTGTCTGGGCTTATTTATTTATTAGATTTTTATCCCGCCTTGATGATTTCTAGAAATAACACCGTGCACTTAATACCGCTTATATGGATATACCGAGGCTCTTAACTTGAGAACAGTGGCAGCTGATTTCTAGGCCGAAATAGCGGTGGGCTCCTAAATCAGTCAGCCTGTGTTCCTGATCTAAATTGGCTTTTCCCACAAGAGGAAAGAGTATATGTATGCAGTGCTTAAACATGAGCCAGGAATGTGTAAACATGGAGACACCACACCAAGAGTTATCAGATTTCAGTGGTCCTATCAATTGAATGAATCACCTAATTTGCTGTATCAAATCCTCTGTTTCCAGAGGGCTTGTGCAGATGGCTCTCGCTTTCTAATTGGAATCCCGGGAAGGACAATCAATACACTGTTAAAAGATAGGCAGTGCGGCATAGCGGTTAAGGCTTTGGACCGGAAATGGCAAGACTAATTTTAATTCTCCCTCAGTCATGGAGGCTCACTGTTTTTCAGCCTACCCTACCGCCAGAGTGGTTGTTGTGTGGAAAAACAAGAGGAGAGGCTGTGACGTTCGTTGCTTTGCACTATGGTGCTGGAGAAGACTCCTGCGAGTCCCCTGCACTGCAAGGCGATCCAACCGGTCAGTCCTAGAGGAGATCCACCCCGACTGCTCTTTAGAAGGCCAGATCCTGAAGTTGAAACTCAAGGACTTTGGCCACCTAATGAGAAGGAAGGACTCCCTGGAGAAGAGCCTGATGCTGGGAAAGATCGAGGGCAATAGAAGAATGGGATGACAGAGAAGGAGGTGGCTGGATGGAGTCCCTGAAGCAGGAGGCGTGAGCTTAAATGGACTCCAGAAGATGGTAGAGGACAGGAAGGCCTGGAGGAACGTTGTCCATGGGGTTGCGATGGGTCGGATACGACTTTGCAACTAACAACAACAACAACACAGGTGTCTTTGACTTATGGCCACAGTTGAGCCCAAAATTTTCTGTTGCTACGTGAGACAGTTGTTAAGTGATCTTTGCTCCATTGTACAATACCTTCTTTGCCCTAGTTCTTGTGAATCACTGCTGTTGTTAAGATGATAACACAGCTGTTAAGTGATCCTGGCTTCCCATTGACTTGGCTTGTTAGGAGGTTCCGAAAGTGAACGCATGAGCCCGGGACACTGCGACTGTCATAAATATGAGTCAGTTGCCAAGCGTCCAAATTTTGATCATGGGGATGCTGCACTGGTCATAAGTGTGAAAAACGATCGTAAGTCTCTTTTTTCAGTGCTGTTGTAACTTCGAACAGTCACCCAACAAACGGCTGGAAGTCCAGGACTTACTGTACCTTTACTAACCAACAAATTAGACATCTTTCCTTGACATTCTCCTTTCGAACAGACCACTGTCCCCACAGCTTTTTCATGCCAAGGTCACAAGGAAGTGATATTTTTAAAAGTCTCAAATAGGTCACGTAAGCAGTGTCTGAAATTAAGCTGGGACTTCGGCCGCAGTCATGCGTGGTCCTAAATGGTGGCTTGTTTAACCGTGGCTCGTTGAATGAAACAGAACCGACTGGGTTCGCCCAATAGTTCAACCACAAGCCAAGTCCAAAAAGCAAAGATGGGTGACTTCACCACAACACTCTAAGCCAAAGATAAACAAGCCATGTCATGGCTTAGATTAAGCCACGCGAAGTAGGTATTGACGAGCTACTTAAATCTGGGCTCATCCAAAGCTAGGCTTTTGCCAGAGGAGAACTTTGGGTCTCTGAAAGTCGGTTTCTTCCTTTTTGGTCTAAGAAGACATGAACTTCCAAGAGTCTGACGGATTGGATAATTCCTCCGGGGGTGTTTTTTTTTTTTGGCCTGGCTGTTTTCCAAAGCCTCTGAGACATGGCTAATAAATCCCAGCATTATCTCTGGTCTGCTGCCTCTGTAAACATCTCTTTCTTTCCCATTCCCACACAGAGCTGCTCTGCCTTTGGCCTGGCTCTCTCTCTCTCTCCCCCCCCCCCAAACTTCATCTGGGAAATGTATTTCTGTAAATCATATAATTCAACTGGACAGGTGTTTATATTTAGCACTCCCAGCAGATCACGTAGTCCCTCTTCGGCTCCGGACCACTCCCCTCTACTTGAACGCTTGACCCAAAGAGCTATAATAAGGGCCGGCCTGCGTTGCTGCTCCTCGCCCAGCTTGTAGGAAACGGAGCTTTCCAACGTCTGCTTCTTTCCTGTGTCTTTTGAAAGAGATTTTCACGCCCTTGGCTCCTGGACCCTTTGTATCATGCCCCTGCTGCTGCTGCTGCTGCCGCTTTCAAAACTAGCCCCAGTGCTCTTGTGGTTTTGGGCTGTGAATCGGATTCCTTTGCAACCACAGCCATCGGTCTGAGCGCATCACTCACTGCAAGAGTGTCTAGACCAGGGGTTCTCAACCTGTGGGTCGGGACCCCATTTGGGGTCGATCGACCATTTCACGGGGGTCGCCAAGCAAGGCTGTCTGCCATTTTTTTGTCCGCCATTTTTTTCCCTTTTCCGGCGGGTGCCTTACCTCCCTTGGGCTGGGCCAGCTGGTGGTCGGCCTGCTCCGTCTCTGCCGCTTGCCAGCTACGCCTCGGCCGGCGCAGGGGGCGGAACCACGCATGCGCGGCGCTCCCGGGCAGGGAAAGTCCTCGACTTACGACCGGTTGGGTAGTCCTCGACTTACGACCGGTTTAGTCCTCGACTTACGACCGGTTTAGTCCTCGACTTACGACCGGTTGGGGTCGCGGCATTAAAAAGGTTGAGAACCACTGGTCTAGAGCAGGGGTGTCAAACTCAATTTCATTGAGGGCCGCATCAGCATTGCGGTTGCGCTCAGGGGGCCGGGTGGGTGTGGCCAAGGTGGGTGCGGCCTACTGGGTGGGCGTGGAGGGATTGGGTGTGGCCTACTGGGTGGGCATGGCCAACTCTACATCGTTGGCGTCAAGGGTGCCTGTGGGGGGCCTGGGCAGGAGTGGGACAGATCTGGGGGTCTCTGGCAGAAGGGGGTGGGACCGGGGCAAGTGCCAAGGCATGGTCCACTGGAGGAGCCTCACTGTTGCTCTCAGGCCATGTGGGGGGGGTTGGATGGTGGTGCGGGCTGCCCAGAGCCCTGGGCAGCAGAGGTCAAATGCCCAGCCTGGCCCTTGAGCACCCGCGGCACCAAGCCCAGCCCCACTTCCTCAAGGCTGCTGCTCAAGGTTCTCCTGGTTCCTCGCTGTTTCCAGACGGCCTTGTGGAGCTAAGACTGAATGCATTTCAGCATAGATGGCCACCACAAAATTGTACATTGGCTCCCGGCCGGCCTGGACCAGGGCCAAGGCAGCGGGGGCCGTTCCCTCACTGTTTCCAGGATGGCTTCGCGGGCCACATGAAACCACTTCGCGGGCCACATCCGGCCCCCGGGCCTTGTGTTTGACATGTCTGGTCTAGAGTACCAGTCTTTGGACAGCTCCCACTTATTCATGACCACTAGGAAAGCTCTGGAGAAAATAAGCAACAAAGCAAAAAGAAAACCACCAACGACCAGCAAAGATGATCTGGGGGCTGGAGGCTAAAACATACGAAGAACGTCTATGGATATTCTCAGTCCTCCAGGCCATAATTATCCCAAAGGCGCTTTTTCAGAAGGCAACTGGACTTCCTTGTTTTGCTTTGAAGAATATTCCACTTCTCCTCCACTCAGAGCTGAAGAAGCTTCTTGGATGAGAAGCAAAACATCTTCAAAGGAAAAAATAAGAAAGTCCAGTTGCCTTGTGAAAAAGCACCTTTGGGATAGGAAGAACGGTTACAAGAATTGGGTCTGTCTAGTTTAATGAAGAGAAGAACGAGGGGGGAACATGATAGCAGTCTTCCAGTATCTCAGGAGCTGTCACAAAGAAGAGGGGGTCAAGCTATTTTCCAAAGCACCTGAAGGCAGGACAAGAAGCAAGGGATGGAAACTAAATCAAGGAGAGAAGCAACCTGGAATTAAGGAGGAAATTTCTGACAGTTAGAACAATTAATCAGTGGAATGGTTTGGCTTCAGACGTTGTGGGTGTTCCATCACTGGAGGTTTTTAAGAAGAGACTGGACAGCCATTTGTCTGGGATAGTATAGGGTCTCTGCCTGAGCAGGAGGTTGGACTAGAAGACCTCCAAGGTCTCTTCCAACTCTCTTATTCTGTTCATTCTTTGTCCAATTTACAGGTCGTCCTTGACTTACGGCTACAGCTGAGCCCCAAATTTTTGTTGCTAAATGAGACGTATGGGATTTGTAAACTGCCTGGATAGCTTCTGCATGAGATTCTCCATGCAACAGACAGCTTTGGTTTTGAGAAGCAGTAAGCCTGGCTTAGTTGCCGTAGTCACACTGCTCCAGAACGATCGTGGCACCAAAAAATGAAATTTTATTAACTTGTAGAAACCGTCAACAATAAGGAAAAGATGAGGCGTATGAAAGTTCTCTCTCTTAGAACAGGGCTCTCCAAACTTGGCCACATTTAAGACTTGTGGATTTCAACTTGGCATGGCTGGCCAAGGAATTCTGGGAGTTGAAGTCAACAAGTCTTAAAGTTGCCAGGTTTGGAGACACACAGCCCCCATCTTAGAAAAATGAGCAAGATCTCGTCAAAGTTTATGAAATAACTGGCCAAACTTGGGAGGAAAAAGAGGCATTTCCCTCACTATTGCGTAACTAAATGCTCTGGAGACGTTCCAATTCCAGCGCCCGGGCTGCAGATCCGAGATGGATGGATGAAACCTCCGTGCACATCCTGTTTGAAATTCACTTATCTCAAAATACGATGTGTCTTCTAGCTCAGAAGGCTTCAGCAGGAGAAGAGCCGATTTTGTGAAGTTAGAGCTTTCCTGTCTAGAAGCAGTGATAAGCCCACCAAAGACTGGTTCTTGCAAAGCAGTCATGGAGAAAAAGCCGTCAGTTCCCCCTGATTTCTGTGGACCCTGGTAGGACATTATGGGATGCAGAATAATGGATGAAATTGACACTTAAAATGTTCCAGCGGCGTCCATTTTCCCTCTTCTTTTTCCACGATCAACCGCAGACCAAAAGCCAACTATTCTCCACTCTAAGCATCTTCACGTTCTCTTTAATTGCTGTGATAGAAAACAGCTTTCTCTGGGTAGTAGCTAATCCTTCTGTTTATAAAAAAAAATCATTCAGTAAAGGCACACATGTTTCTCCTCCAACAGTATTGGCAGTTCTTGAGTAGAATGGTTGGATTCTTGAATTGAGAGGCTGGCCGTGCGCCAGTCTTTCTAATGGGGCCATAATCAGGATAGAAGAATTTTCCCAGCCATGAGAACTAACCAAAAACTACAAAAATAGTGATTTCTCTCTCTCTTTCTCTCCTCTCTCTTTCTCTCTTTCTCTCTCCTCTCTCTCTCCTCTCTCTTTCTCTCTCTCTCCTCTTTTTCTCTGTTCTCTCTCTCTCTTTCTCTCTCCTCTCTCTTTCTCCTCTCTGTTTTTCTCTCTCCTCTTTTTCTCTCTTCTCTCTCTTCTCTCTCTCTCTTTCTCTCTCTTCTTTCTCTCTCTCCTCTCTTTCTCTCTCTCCTCTCTCTTTCTCTCCTCTCTCTCTCTTCTCTTTCTCTCCTCTCTCTCTTTCTCTCTCCTCTCTCTTTCTCTCCTCTCTCTTTCTCTCTCTCCTCTTTTTCTCTCTTCTCTCTCTTCTCTCTTTCTCTTCTCTCTCTTTCTCTCTCCTCTTTTTCTCTCTTCTCTCTCTTCTCTTTCTCTCCTTTCTCTCTCTCCTCTCTTTCTCTTCTCTCTCTTTCTCTCTCTCTCTCCTCTCTCTCTCCTCTCTCTCTCCTTTCTCTCTCTCTCTTCTCTCTCTTTCTCTCTCTTCTCTTTCTCTCCTCTCTTTCTTTCTCTCTCCTCTCTCTTTTTCTCTCTCTCCTCTTTTTCTCTCTTCTCTCTCTCTTCTCTCTCTCTGTCTCTCTTTCTCTCTCGTATTTCTGTTGCTAAGCAAGACAGTTCTTGGGTGCATTTTGCCTCGTTTTAAGACTTTTCTTGCCACAGTTATCCATGAATCTGGCTTCCCCGTTGACTTCGCTTGCCAGAAGGTTGCAAAAAGGGGACCCGTCACATGACCCCAGGGCACTGCAACTGTCATAAATACATGTCAGTTGCCAAGACATCTAGATGCCCTCAGCTTCATCCGGGCTAGCTCTAAAAGCAGGTCTCCTGCTGTTTTGCAACCAATGGATTTCCAGAACATTTCCTTTCTTCTGCGCTACTTCGTCCTTTCATACTTCCCTGGGTCAGTCAACAAACGCTTTGGTAAGGTCAAGATTAGCAGCTTTGAAGTGGAATGTGAGAACTCACAAGACTATACTTTTTTTTTTTTTAGTCCCCCTGCGGTTAATTTTTTGGCACAGTCTTTTTGCATTTTAGAAAGGATCTCGGTCTTTGCTGAATGTTAGTGTCTCGTGGCTTAATGTATTTAGGAAACGCCTAATTAAAAGCAAAAATGGGTCTGAGGGCCAGATTTCCAGGGATTGAGAAATTGATATCCTACAAAAAAAAAAAAAGCAACCCATGAAGATTTGTGGTGCTTCTTCTGATCACCGCATCCTGCTTTTTCTCGAGAGAGAGAGAGTATGTGAACTCTATCGATAGACAAGTTTTCGGAATATGCATTGGCAAATGTCTACACAATTCCGTAAACATACTTTTCTTCTCTTTTCTGGATTTGCTTGCTCTGGAGAAGTAGCCACAATCTCTAGGCACAGAGGTGGCCTCGTTTTTTTTTCCACTGCTACTTTGGGAGACTCAAATCATTCCCCTCCTCAAATATCAAACAATATCACATAATTCATTTTCTTCACATTTGCATGATTATTTTATATTCTGGGATGAATTCTGACCCCGGTGAGCACCGATTGTATTCGGATTAAAGAGCTGTGTGGTCAAGAATGGAATCAGAGCTGTCTAAAAAAAAAAAGCAAAACCACATAGCAGAGAATTCTATCTCTGAAACATATTTGACTGTGATATTCTGGAAGGAAGCTTGGAGGGATCCACTTCCTAGATTTAGTAAGGTCTGTTTGGGAAACAGGTGGGATGAGGTGGGGTGGGAAATTCCCAGGTAGTTCCCAGGTAGCAGATGACAAGGAGGGGATAGAATCAAGAGGGATAGAATCAAGATCACGTGAAGTATTAATACCACTTTACAATGAGCCAGCCGTGTGCTGCAGCTGCCAAAAAGGCCAACACAGTGCTGGGCTGCATTAACAGAGGGATAGAATCAAGATCACGTGAAGTATTAATACCACTTTACAATGCCTTGGTAAGGCCACACTTGGAATACTGCATCCAGTTTGGGTCACCACGATGTAAAAAAGAGGTTGAGACTCTAGAAAGAGTGCAGAGAAGAGCAACAAAGATGATCAGGGGACTGGAGGCTAAAACATACAAGGAATGGCTGCTGGAATTGGGTATGTCTAGTTTAACGAAGAGAAGGACGAGGGGGGACATGATAGCAGCCTTCCAGTATCTCAGGGGCTGCCCCAAAGAAGAGGGAGTCAAGCTATTCTCCAAGGCGCCTGAAGGCAGGACAAGAAGCAACGGATGGAAACTAACCAAGGAGAGAAGCAACCTGGAACTAAGGAGAAACTTCCTGACAGTGAGAACAATTAACCAGTGGAACAACCTGCCTCCAGAAGTGGTGAATGTTCCAACACTGGAAGTTTTTAAGAAGAGACTGGACAGCCATTTGTCCGAAATGGTGTAGGGTTCCTGCCTGAGCAGGGGGTTGGACTAGATGATCTCCAAGGTCCCTTCCAACTTTATATTATTATTATTATTATTACTAGGACGAGGGGGGACACAAGGAAGAGGGAGTCAAGCTGTGAAAGGATGTCCTAAAATTTGGGGGAAGCCTAGTCAGCGAGGAGCAGGCATTACTGGCTGAAATGGAGCAAAGAATTTGACTTGCTGGAAAGAAACTGCCTATATTCCTCTTTGAATAGGCTTCCCGAGACATTTTCCTCACCCCTTCCCACGCTTGCCAAGTATTGCCACCTAGTGAACTGGAAATAGCACAACAAAAGGTCAAACTTCCCGTGTCACGGAGCTGAGTGTAGTTGTTCTCTAGTTTTTCCTTTTTTAAAAAAAAAAAAATAATTAAGGTACAGTCGAGAAAGCTGTAGCCTGCAGCAGATTTACAAAAGGAAGGGTGTCAGGAGGGAAGAGTTTTATAACTGGTTGTTCTCTGTCATTTTTTTTCCCCCCTGCAAAAATGACCCCTTTTATCCTCTCCCACCGGGAAGATTTTGCCAGGAGAAATCTTCCATCACGTTTGGTTTGTTTTTTAACCAAGAGTTTGGACTGGGGGTGTGAACTGGGAAGATCTCACAGAGATCCCATCTTATTCCCACGGTACCCGTCTTAACAGTGTCCATATTTGGATTGCGAGCCTAAAAGCAAACAGCCAACCTCACCGCAATGAAGGATTAAGGATCCTTTAGTCCAGTGCTTCTCAACCTCGTCAACTTTAAGGGGCGTGGACTTCAGCTCCCAGAATTCCCAAGCCAGCATGCTTGGGGAATTCTGGGAGCCAAAGTCCAGGTATCTTAAAGTTGACAAGGTTGAGAAACAGTGTCTAATCCAATCCTTGGATCAGTGCAGGAATCAGCTACTACAGCAAATCCTCTGTTAAAGCTTTTGCTGATGGCTTTAAGTCAAAATAGATGCTTGCAAAGCCGGTTCATCTTATCTAGCTTTGAATACCGCATTTACTCTGCCTCCTGTATTTTCTGTGTCTTTCTCCATCTCTTGTAGCCCAACTGTGTTATTTTTCTGGACCCAATTTCTCTTCATTTGCTCCCCGAGTATCTTTCTTGCTTCGTTGAAGCTTCTTCTGAAGAGAGAGAGAAAAACCTCTGGCCCTCACCCCTTTCCAGATCGAGCCCCGACGGAGCAAATATTTCACAGTCCGCCTTCTAGTTTTCCAGGGGCAAAGTTTTGAGCCAAGTTTGCTGCGCGACAGACCCAACGTCTTTGAAGATGCTCGGTCATGATTGTCCCAAAGGTGCTTTTCCCAAAAGCAACTGGTCTTTCTTGGGTTGTTGTTGGGGTTTTTTTTGCCTTGAAAATGTTTTACTTCTTATCCGACAAGCTGCTTCTTCAGTTCTTCAGAAGCAAAATGTTTTCAGGAAGGAAAAAAAAAACCCACTCAAGAAAATCCAGTCGCCTTTGGGAAAAGCACCTACGGGCCGTGCCTCACGGGCCATTTTTAAGACCGAGTGGAGAATGACAAATGAGAAACGAGACTTACGTTTGACAGTATTTCGGGACTCCTGGAAGCCAGCGGGCTCTGAACCCCAGCCCAGGGCTTCGCATTCATGCTCCACCCCTTGCCCGTGCTTGGCACCTGCGCCCACACCTCCTTTGCCCTTCTCTGCCAGCCAGCACATCTTCCACAGCCCCACGCTGCGCTTACGCCCATCCTCCAAGGTCTGGTACACCCAGTTGGGAGTGAAGGCAGCCGCGTTGTTGAGAATCAGGGACACCAGCGCGACCAACACGGCTGTGGCGATCAGTTTCTGGACCGTCATATCTGACGGTCACCCAGCGCCGGCGGCCACTCTCGGGGAGAAGATCCAAGCGTCCCCAAATCAGCTGCAGGGCATTGAATTGGGTCTGGTCGGTGGGAGGCAGGTGCAGGAGCGCGTTAGGAATGGCTAGAGTACATCGCCATTCATTCTCAAAGTCAGCTGCTGGGAAGTTCCTGGCCGCACAAAGACCCACGAGGCAGAGAGGAGAAATCCATGCGCAAAAGAAGGGCAAGAGCGAGGTCTTCCAGATTGCTCCTTCCCTCCTCAGGGCTTGCTTTATCCACCTTCTTCTCCTTTGAGCAGGACCAAGCTGGTGTAGAGTTGGAAGTTGAGCAGGCGCATTCTTTCCGACACCCAATTTGCAAAGGGTCCCACCACGACGACGTAGGCAGTGGCTACGGGGATGGAGTGGTGTTCTCGGACAGCTGAGGCCCACAGTGCCTCTTGAAGGCTGTCCGTCCCTTCAGCCTTCTGGCCCGCAGATGTGGGAAGGGGCTGGGCCCTGCGGCGAGAGGTGTCAAGACCCCAGAAACGCTTTTGCCGTCACCCGAATTTCTCAGAAGGACGCCAGGAGGGTCCTCGGCTTCAACGCTTTGTGCCAAGGCCAATCCCCAAGAGAGAGAGATGAAAGGCTTGCATCCCCAAGGAAGAGTGCGTATTCCCAAGGACTCTTCTCCAGCGCTGCTTGCTCTTCCCTCCCCGATGACGGAGCCCGCACACTGCCGGAGCAGGAAAGCAGAATCCTTGCTGCAAGGAAGTTTTCTCTCTCTCTCTCTCTCTCTCTCTCCCCCCCCCCTCTCCTCTCCTATCTGTCCATGAAAAGGAAACGGTTGTTTGCGCGGCTGCTTTTGGTGAAAGCCCAGGGCGTAGCCGATTGCAAGCGACAGGGCCACTGCCACGGCCCTCTCCGATGTGAACAGGATGTGTTTCCTGAAAGGAAAAGTCAAAGACAGACTTCTAAAGTCCCGTCTCTTTCCCTTCCCCACTCCCAGCCACCCTCCCTCCCTCCCGCCTCATTCCATGGCTGTCCTCCTCTTCCCCTCCTCTTCGGCTTCCCAGAGAGAAGAGTTCATTCCGCAAAACTCTGCTAGGAAGAATGGTTAGGATAATATTGTGTGGTGGTCAAACAACAACAACAACTTCTCAAGGATCTCGTGGAAGGAAATAGATCCAGTGTGTGTGTGTGTGTGTTCTTGGTTGTTTTTTCTTGCAGATGTTTCATTACCAAAGTAGGTAACGTGATCAGTGCTAGAAGGGAATGGGGTTTGCAGAGAGGAGGAGGAGGAGGAGGAGGAGGAGGAGGAGGAGGAAGAAGAAAACTGCGGGGTCCTTGGTGCTCTCTGAGCTGGGTGGTTTTCTTGCAGACGTTTCATCACCCAACTTGGTAACATCATCAGTGCTAGAAGGGAGTAGTAGGGTTTGCAAAGAGGAGGAAGGAGAGAAGGAGAAGGAGGTGGAGGAGAACTGTGGGGTCCTTGGTGCTCTCTGAGCTTGCGGGTTTTCTTGCAGACGTTTCATTACCCACACTAAGTAACATCATCAAAAAATAGAGAGATCCTCCAAAAATAGATCCTGCTGTGTTGTTAATCCCTTAGGTTTGGGATTCAAGGGTGTCGCAACCCATCAAATCTAACTTGGAAAACTGGGAGGGTTGAAGCACACAAAATACCTGGGTCTCTTCCCGGCCTCATTCTCAGTTCAGTGCTAAGAACAGTGTGTGAAGAATATTTTGCTTTTTCTTTCTTTCTTCTTTTGCTTACCACAACAAAAATAATCAGAATTGGGGTATTCTGGACAACAGTGCAGAAATTTGTTTGTTGGATGAGATGGAAGGATCCAATAGGATTATACGTCCGAGAAAAATTTAGCATTTCTAGGAGATGGTGAGTTCTAGTCCTGCCTTAGCCATGAAAGCCAGCTGGGTGACTTTGGGCCAATCACCAGGAGACTGTGAGTTCTAGTTCCACCTTAGCCACGAAAGCCAGATAGGTGACTTTATCACTGTCTCTCAGCTCAACCCACCTCACAGGGTTACTGTTGTGGGAAAAATAGGAGCAGGAAAGGATATTCGGTATGTTCGCAGCCTTGAGTTATTTATAAACATAATAAAGATGGGATATAAATGAATACATTTCCTAGGAGAAGGCTGAACGATTGGCAGAAGCAGGAGTCTTGCGAGGGCTCCCCTGGACACCAATTTCTAGCTGCTATTCAGGACTTGACAACGAAGGTTTTGTGATCCTGACGCTCTTCTTCTTTTATCGATTTCTGGGAACGGAGGGGGAATACTGCTTAGGCCTCCAGAATTTTTTTTTTTTTTAGAACTCAGAAAACCTTGAAGTCCACCGAAGAGGTCTTCGGTATGTCTTCCGTCCTGCTAGCGATCCGACAGGATGAGTCTTTTCCTTCTCTTGTTCCTGTCTTCCCCTGGAGGGAAACAGGTGGGCTTGGGACGACGTTGTTTGTCCTGCTTCACTTTACAGAAAACTTGAGTTGCACGTTAAGCAAATCCTTTTTTTTTTTAAGGTTGAAACCTGAGCCCTGAACATGAGTTGCCTTGCGGGTCCCGCTGCAAAAGTCCATCAGTACAGGCAGCCCTCCATTTACAACCGTTCGTTTGCTTGGCAACTGACTCATATTTATGACGGTCGCAGGGTCCCCGGGAGGGGGAGGGGCCAGGTGATCTTCTTTCCAGATGTGTTAAAACCTCTCAAGATTCCCAACCAGCGTAGTGAAGATAGTGAGATGAGGCCTTTGACCGGGAATTCTGGAAAGTGGAACCTCAGCAGTTTAGTGTCGTGTTTCTCAAGTTTGCCAGCTTGAAGATGGGTGGACATCAACTCCCAGAATTCCCCAGCCAGCTTGCTGGCTGGGGAATTGTGGGAGTTGATGTCTAACCCATCTTCAAGCTGCCAAGCTTGAGAAACACCGGTTTAGTGGGTTTCAAACTGGGGGAGCTCTCCTTATGCACGGGGTGCTTCCGTACGGCATTCTACGGAGCAGTTTTGCGGTTCAAGATGCCGAATTCATACCACAAGAACATCCGCGTGTTCTTCTTAAATTCAGAACAAAAGAGGGTGATGTGCGCCCTTCCTCCACTGCATATGGTATTCATTAGAACAGCAAGCTGGAGTTGATGAAGGACAGATGTGAGGTAGAGTTCCAAAGATAAACTCAGGAAATTCTCCGAGTTTGATACAAGGGGGGAAGGGATGGATGGTTTATGGCTTTACATTTTTTTTCCTCTCGCTCAAAGCGCTGAACGTAATATCGGCGTGAACACAATCAGCCTTTGATGAGCCTGAGCAGTGAAAAGAGCAGTCTGTTGAAGGTCCCAAAAAGTCCAGGAGTTGGATTGAGCCTTGGTCCTACGTAGAACAGACTCAACTGAAGCCAGTGTAACAAGCTAGGACCCATTGAGTTAGTATTATGTCTCTGATCCTATGTCTCGGCTGGGACATCGCTCTGAGCCAGGGGTCTTCAAACTGGGCAACGTCAAGACTGGTGGACTTCAACTCCCAGAATTCCTCAGCCAGTCAGGCTGGCTGGGGAATTCTGAGAGTTGCAGTCCGCAAGTCTTCAAAGTTGCCAACTTTGGAGACCCCTGCTCTGAGCTATAGAGGGTTTCTAGAGGTCTTGTCTCCTGTTCACACATCCATATTCTTGACGGTCTTCCATCGCTTGGCTTGGATCACGTGCCTCCTCCTTGCATTCTCTGTCTGGGAGAACATGGCCCCCCCGTGCACGAAGAGCTAAAGACCAGATGCTTGGTTTGCACATCGCTCTTAAGCGATGGTCCCTGAAGAGGTTTTCTCTCCTGCAGAAGGTCCAGTTCACACCTCCGTGTTCCTGAAGGTCTTCATAATCTGACTGGGACCACGTCCCTTCTTCTTGTATCCTGCAGTGAAGCCGTCTGGGAGAACATGGCCCGCATGTGTGTGAAGACCCAAAGGCTGGACGTTGCCAAAGTCTGCCTGGGGAACATGAGCCATGCGCAAGGAGCCAAGGCGTTGCGGGAGGCTGAACAAGAACCGGAGCAGGAAGCCAGGGTGGCCATGTTAGCCGTCCAGTTGGGCATGCTGGTAAGTGAAAAAGCTTTTCTCAGAGTATAAGATAAGATAAGATAAGATAAGATAAAAGATAAGATAAAAGACAAGACAAGATAACATAAAAGACAAGATGATGATAATAATAATAATAATAATAATAATAATAATAATAATAATAATAATAATAATAATAATAATAATAATAATAATAATAAAGTTGGAAGGGACCTTGGAGGTCATCTAGTCCAACCCCCTGCTCAGGCAGGAACCCTACACCATTTCAGACAAATGGCTGTCCTGTCTCTTCTTAAAAACTTCCAGTGTTGGAGCATTCACCGCTTCTGGAGGCAGGTTGTTCCACTGGTTAATTGTTCTCACTGTCAGGAAATTTCTCCTTAGTTCTAGGTTGCTTCTCTCCTGGATGAGTTTCCATCTGTTGCTTCTTGTCCTGCCTTCAGACGCTTTGGGGAATAGCTTGACTCCCTCTTCTTTGGGGCAGCCCCTGAGATACTGGAAGACTGCTATCAGGTCCCCCCTCGTCCTTCTCTTCATTAGACTAGACATACCCAATTCCAGCAGCCGTTCCTTATATGTTTTAGCTAGGATAAGATAAGATAAAAGATAAGATAAGATGATAAGATAAGATAAGATGATAAGGCAAGGCAAGACAAGACAAGATAAGATAAGATGATAAGATAAGATAACCTTTATTGTCATTCTTTTACTGTGGGCACAACGGCACACATCAAAAATGAAATGTAGTTGCCCGCTCTCAAAGTGAAACACATGCATGGCACACACCTAAACATACTATGAACAACATATGTATAGACCCACACCCCTCCATGTACGTAGCAAATAAATATTAAATACTGTCCATCTTGAATATATAATGGAAGGAGGAAGCTTGAGAGTTTACTTACTTTATGGATTGATTCACTTTATGTGCGGCCCCTCTCACTATCCAAAGTGTCTCAGAGCAGCTCACAAGGCAGGTAGTCCTCAACTTAACAACAATTCATTGAGTGACCAGAGTTAACAACAGCACTGAAAAAAAAGAGACTTATGACTGTTTTTCACACTTACCACCATTGCAGCATCTCCATGGCCCCCTTGATCAAAATATGGATGCTTCACAATTAAAATACTGTAAAAGCGGGTTGGCTTTTACAGGTAGTCCTTGATTTACATCAGGGGTCTTCAAACTTGGCCCTTTGATGACTTGTGGACTTCAACTCCCAGAATTCCTCAGCCAGGCACGTGTGCCTGGCTGAGGAATTCTGGGAGTTGAAGTCCACAAGTCATCAAAGGGCCAAGTTTGAAGACCCCTAGTTTACATCCATTTGCTTAATGGCCATCCGAAGTTACGACGGGACTGGAAAAAGAGGCTTCTGGACGTTTTTCACACTTAACGACCGTTGCTAGCATCCCCCTGGTCATGTGACTTACGTCCAGATGCTTGACAACTGGTTCATACTTATGACGGTTGCAGGGCTCACGTGATTTCCCCCCTTGGGAGCTTCTGACAAGCAAAGTCAATGGGGAAGGCAGGGTTCACTTTACGACTGGGTTACTAAAACAGCGGCAGTGATTCAATTCACCACCGTGACAAGAAAAGCCGTAAAACGGGGGAAAGCTCACTTTAAAAAACAACAACTGTTTCCCTTAGCGACAGACGTTTTGGCCGCAACTGGGGTGGTTGGTCAAGGATGGCCCGCGTTTTGAGTCTTTTGCCAATGTCACCTCGGCTGATTTTAAATAAATAGATCTCCCTTGCTTGGGCTGACCCTCAGGTCAAACGCGCTCTGCCCTCCGTGGCTTTTATCTCAGCCTGATTATTATTCCCACCCACTTTTACCGCCTCCGGTATCCAAAGCCTTTCCTTCAGGGTCAAACATCCAAGGCCTGTTCAAGGGTGTCTGCAGTTTCCCCAGCCCCAGTTTTCTTTCTGCTGGGAAATGGTTTTCCGAGATAGCAGAGCTTTCCTTCCAATGGATTGGTTTCCTAGAGCTGAATCAGGAAGAGCCGGAGCTGGCCGTGTGGACGCCCCCTTGTTCTCGAAGTGACCTGCAGGTCGGCTGGCGTAGTACTTTTCTTGCTTTTATTTAAACATCCTGTTTCGGTCATAATGATTCTATTTTGGGCGTCGGTTCCTCCGATGCCTCCTGTGATTAACCCTTGCTCAAGTGTCCGAATGCACCCTTTGAACGAGGGCCCTTCTTCCTTTTCCCATGTGGAATGTTTGTAGCTTAGAGTTGAAGTGAGGGGTTACTTGGTGCTCTCTGAGCTGGGCTCTTTCCTTCCAGACATTTCATTACCAAACTAGGCAACATTATCAGCACGAGCACTGATGTTGTTGCCTAGTTGGGTAAAGAAACGTGTGCACGGAAACAGCCGAGCTCAGAATGCACCAAAGAACGTCTTAGTCCTCTTCGTTCAAGTAGGATCTCAGAGAATGTTTTCGTTACGTGGGAAAGAATTCTATAAAGGATGATAGTAATAGAACTTTGACTTCTGTACCGCTTCACGGTGCTTTACAGCCTTCTCTAAGCGGGTTACAGAGTCAGCCTGTTGTCCCCCAACAATCTGGGTCCTCATTTTACCGACCTCGGAAGGATGGAAGGCTGAGTCAACCTTGAGCCAGTCAGGATCGAACTCCTGGCATTGAGCAGAGTCAGCCTCCTTCCTTCCTTCCTTCCTTCCTTCCTTCCTTCCTTCCTTCCTTCCTTCCTTCCTTCCTTCCTTCCTTCCTTCCTTTCCTTCCTTCATTCCTTCCTTCCTTCCTTCCTTCCTTCCTTCCTTCGCAATAGCACTTAGATACCGCTTCATAGTGCTTTACAGCCTTCTCTAAGCGGGTTACGGTGTCAGCTTGTTGCCTCCAACGATCTGGGTTCTCATTTTACCGACCTCGGAAGGATGGAAGGCTGAGTCAACCTGGAGCCAGTGATGCTCGAACTGGTGGCAGTCGGCAGAGTTAGCCTGCAGTACTGCATTCTAACCACTGCGCCACCACGGCTCCTAATGATAATGATGATGATAACGATGATCCTTGCGTTCACAGCAGCATCCCTCACTCCCAGCTTTCTGATCTCCATTCCAGGAGGACGCCGAGCAGTTATACAAGCAGTGCAAATGCCACGATCTTCTGAACAAGTTCTACCAGGCTTCAGACCAATGGCAGAAAGCCATCGAGGTAGCCGAGGCTCAGGACCGCGTGCACCTGCGCACGACCTACTACAATTATGCCAAGCACCTGGAAGCCATAGCCGAGCGCAACTTTGCCATCACCTAGTAAGTGTTTGCAGGCTGCCATATGCCAGAGCTTGTCCACCTCTGACTCGGGACTCAGTCAGACCCATTCTGGAGTTTTCGGAATCTGGTTACAGCTGATTTTTCTGTTAATTTATTGTTTGTGTGTCTATTCAAGGGTTTGTATGCTGCCTTGCCACTAAGGACTCCGGATAAAATGCACGCCACTGTCATGTTCCCAGTTCTGTCTCCCTAAACATTCTTATTTTCATACATGTACTATATAAGGCAGGGGTGGGCAACCTTGGCTCTTTGATGACTCGTGGACTTCAACTCCCAGAATTCCCGAGCCAGCCACGCTGAGGGAAAAGGGAGAGGTTTCCAAGCTGAGCCATGGTGGCTCAGGAATTCTGGGAGTTGAAGTCCACCAGTCATGAAGGGGCCAAAGTTTTCCCCATGCTGGCTCAGGAATTCTGGGAGTTGAAGTCCACCAGTCAGAAAAGACGGTTGTTGCCACTGTTGTTAAGTGAATCGCTGCAGTTGTTAAGTTAGTAACACGGTTGTTAAGGGAATCTGCCTTTCCCCATTGACTCTGTTTGTCAGAAGGTCTCAAAAGGGGGAAATCACACAACCCCGGGACACTGCGACCGTCGTAAATAGGAGTCGATTGCCAAGCGCCTGAATTTTGATCACGGGACCGCGGGGATGCTGCAATGAAAAACGGTCTTCAGGGCCGTTGTAACTTTGAACGGCCGCTAAACGGATGGTTGTAAGACGAGGACTTCCTGCATGTGATGAAGGCGATTTGAGCCGAGGACCGGGCTCAAGGTTGCCCTCCCGGGACTTTCACCACCCACGTGGCAATTTGAACCCGGGTGTTCCAAGTCATTGTCAGCAACGTTTAACATCCATTCTAAGCCAGCCAGACCTAAGCAATCTCTTGGCTTGGATTCCGCCTCTTCTGTCTTGAGACCCTCCTTCGTTTCTTGTGAGAGATCTCACAGGTCCAAGGAGCTGGAATTGTAAATACTCTTCATTCGCTATAAATACTCTTCACTCCTTGTAAATACTCAGCCTGGACTGGAACTAAACAAANTTCCTGCGCAGCTACGAGAAGTCCGACACTCATAAGTTTGAAGTGCCTCGTATGCTGTCCGAGGATCTGCAAGCCTTGGAGGCTTACGTCAACAGGATGAAAGATAAGTGAGTGTCCCCTTAGCCAGGGGTTCCCAAACCCCAGTCCGTGGACTGGTATCGGGCCGTGGCATGTCCGCACAAACAAGCAAAGCCCCATCTGTGGGATGCAGGCAGCACACAACACCACACACACCCTCCGGTCCGTGGAAAAGCCTCTCTCCGTGGAACCGGTCCCTGGTGCCCAAAAGGTTGGGGACCTCTGGTTTACAAGCATGGCTATTGTAACTATTGGCTATTAATAGCTCAACACTTTCCAAAGGTGTCATCTGTCTGCATTCTGATTGATTGATTGATTGATTGATTGATTATCCACCCTCCCTCCCACCCCTTGTTTTTCCTCCGGCAGGGGTTTGTGGAAATGGTGGGCTCAGTATCTAGAAGGCCAGGCAGACCTAGAAGCGGCTTTCAAATATTATGAGTTGGCTCAAGATTATTTTTCCATGGTCCGTATCCATTGCTTCCTGGGTAACATCCAGAAGGTACGGTTTGCTTTCTCCAGCTCCTTCTTCAGGGTCCCAAAAGTGCTTTTTCAAGAGGCAACTGGACTGTCTTTGTTTCTGCTTGAAGGTGTTTCACCTCTCATCCAAGAAGCTTCCTCAGAACTGGAGAAGCTTCTTGGATGAGAGGTGAAACCCCTTCAAGAAGCTTCCTCAGAACTGGAGAAGCCTCTTGGATGAGAGGTGAAACCCCTTTAAGAAGCTTCTTCAGAACTGGAGAAGCTTCTTGGGTGAGAGGGAAAACACCTTCAAGAAGCTTCTTCAGAACTGGAGAAGCTTCTTGGATGAGA
Organism: Protobothrops mucrosquamatus; assembly: GCF_001527695.2. Taxonomy (NCBI): domain Eukaryota; kingdom Metazoa; phylum Chordata; class Lepidosauria; order Squamata; family Viperidae; genus Protobothrops; species Protobothrops mucrosquamatus. The sequence continues at coordinate 277,455 of NW_015387500.1, read as the reverse complement.
GGGGAAACCCCTTCAAGAAGCTTCCTCAGAACTGGAGAAGCTTCTTGGATGAGAGGTGAAACCCCTTTAAGAAGCTTCTTCAGAACTGGAGAAGCTTCTTGGGTGAGAGGGGAAACTCCTTCAAGAAGCTTCTTCAGAACTGGAGAAGCTTCTTGGATGAGAGGGGAAACCCCTTCAAGGAGCTTCCTCAGAACTGGAGAAGCTTCTTGGATGAGAGGTGAAACCCCTTTAAGAAGCTTCTTCAGAACTGGAGAAGCTTCTTGGGTGAGAGGTGAAACACCTTCAAGAAGCTTCTTCAGAACTGGAGAAGCTTCTTGGGTGAGAGGTGAAACTCCTTCAAGGAAAAACAAAGAAGGTCCAGTTGCTTCTTGAAAAAGCACCGTTGCCTGGATGACCATGACCTGGATGACTGAGAACAGATACTCCTTCAGGGATGCGTGGTTCAAAGTGGAGAAAGTATTGGGTTTTCTCTCTCTCTTTTGTTGTTGTTCAGGCCGCTGAAATAGCCAACGCGACCGGCAACTGGGCAGCTTCGTATCACGTGGCCCGTCAGTATGAGAGCCACGAGGACATCAAACAGGCAGTGCACTTCTACACCCGGGCTCAAGCATTTAACAACGCGATTCGTTTGTGTAAGGTACAGGCCACTTTCCATCATCCCCGAGCTGCTTAATCTCGTAGCCTTTCCGAGTTATGCTGGGAGAACTGGACTCGCAATCTGCGCCCAGATGTGGGAGGTTTCCACCCCCAGGATGAGGCTGGAGACCCTCCTGAGCCCAGCAGAGCAGATTCCCGAGAAGATCCCAGCAGGACCCACCATGACGGCTGGGGTGGCCGCAAAAGTCTCGTTCTTTTTGTCAAAGGGACAAAGTCCCACCCCGTGTTCTGCCGGTGTTGCGATGTGTCTAGAAAAGGGATGGGATTTTTTTATCATCTGACATCTCCCCACCCCCCAATTACTGGCAGTCCTCATTTAGCGACGGTCATGTTTAGCAACTGTTGGGATAGGGATTACAAAGTGACTTTTACGGCCATTCCTCCCACTGATGACCTTTGCAGGTTTGTAAAGCAAAGGAAAACTCAAGTAAGATGGTAAGCCGAGTCGCAGTTTTGTAAGGGAAAACTCGACATTGGGAAGAGCAAGGGGAAACCGCTGCTGCCTTTAACCACAAAAGACCTGAAAGTGAAGCTTACTTTTGTTTGTCAAAAAACCAGGAAAACCAGCTGGATGACCTGTTGATGAACCTGGCTCTTCTTAGTTCCCCAGAAGACATGATAGAAGCTGCCCGCTACTATGAAGGACGAGAACAAATGGACCAAGCGGTGACGCTCTACCATAAGGTATCCCTTCACCCCAGGGTGGATGCAGAGTGCACAATATAACAGAGTTGGAAGGGACCTTGGGGGTCTTCTAGTCCAGTCCCGTTCAGGCAGGAAATCCTATGTCATTTCAGACAAATGGCTGTCCAGTCTCTCCTTAAAAACTTCCAGTGTTGGAGCATCCACAACTTCTGGAGGGAGGTTGTTCCATTGGTTAGTTGTTCTGTTAAGAAGTTTCTCCTTAGTTCTAGGTTGCTTCTCTCCTTGGTTAGTTTCCATCCGTTGCTTCTTGTCCTGCCTTCAGGGGCTTTGGAGAATAGCTTGACTCCCTCTTCTTTGGGGCAGCCCCTGAGATACTGGAAGACTGCTATCCTGTCCCCCCTGGTCCTTCTCTTCATTAAACTAGACATACCCAATTCCAGCAACCGTTCCTTGTGTTTTAGCCTCCAGTCCCCTAATCATCTTTGTTGCTCTTCTCTGCACTCTTTCTAGAGCCTCGGCCTCTTTTTTCGTATCATGGGGACCAGAACCATGGCTGGATGATAAAAACTAGAACAAGTCCTGCATCACCACGAAGGGACCTTCTCCAAGGGACAGAAGAGGCTGCGAAAAACTCAACATTTCTTCTCTTCTTTCGCAGGCCGGACACTTGTCCAAGGCTCTGGAGCTGGCCTTTGCCACCCAGCAGTTTGCAGCCTTGCAGCTGGTGGCAGAAGACCTGGATGAGAAGTCCGACCCGGCCCTGCTGGCTCGCTGCTCCGACTTCTTCATCGAGCATGCTCAGTACGAGAAGGCCGTCAAGCTTTTGCTAGCGGCCAAAAAGGTAAAGGTCGCATTTCCGGAAAGAAGGCGTGACGGTCTGTGCCGCGAATCGAAAACCTGTGCCATGGCTTATCTTTTCGAATGGTTTGCACAGAACAATCAAGGCTCTTTAATAAAAACAGACAGACAGACAGACAGATAGATAGAGGTAGGTAGGCAGGCAGGCAGGCAGATGATAGATAGATAGATAGATAGATAGATAGATAGATAGATAGATAGATAGATAGATAGATAGATAGATAGATAGATAGATGATAGATAGATAGATAGATAGATAGATAGATAGATAGATAGATAGATAGATAGATAGATAGATAGATAGATAGATAGACAGACAGACAGACAGACAGACAGACATGGTAAATCGGTAGGTAGGTAGGTAGGTAGGTACATAGATTAGATGATAGATAGATAGATAGATAGATAGATAGATAGATAGATAGATAGATAGATAGATAGATAGATAGATAGATAGATAGATAGATAGATAGATAGATAGATAGATAGATGATAGAACATTTCTCTTCCAACCTCATTCATTCTTCCTCAGAGATAGAAACATATTTTTGATATTTAAAGTCTAAAGTCAACCAAGAATGGTTTGGGGTTTTGTTTTTTTTTTTTTGCTTTCCTTCCCCTCCTTGTTTCTTTCATTCCTCTGGTGCCTTTCTTATGCCAGTTTTATCACTTAATGCCCCAAATCTTGCACTTAGTAGAGATTTGGGTTCCTTCAGTCATGTCTCGACCTCCAAGGCGGTGCTAGAAATCACCGTGACTTCTCAGGGGTGGCCTGCACCAAACAAGCCGGCCCCTGAAGTTGGCGCACATACTAAGGTGTTCTCCTCTTGCTGGAGGTCTCACCAGGCTGGGTGTCAAGAGCCCGGGAAGTCAGGAGATTCAGGCAGTTCAAATGAGTATAAAGATTTATTGCAAGCTTCTCTACAAGAATCTGACCAACTAGCGGTCAAGGGAAACGAGTGGGAGATAAGAACGGCATTCAAGGTGGGCTGGACTTAGATCTCTTGTGGACACGCAGGGACTCGTGACTTCTGATGCCTTTGACCCCTCCTTCGGGCTCAGCCTGGTCATCTCCTACATCAGCTGACTTGATTCCCGCCTCCGACCGGGTGTTTAGCTGAGTTGGCTCTTGTCTCCCTTCTGTCCGTGTCCCAGTACCAGGACGCCCTGCAGCTTTGCCTGACGCAGAACTTGACCATCACTGAAGAGATGGCGGAGAAGATGACCATCTCCAAGGACTCCAAACACCTTTCCGAGGATTCCCGGCGGGAGCTCCTGGAGCAGATCGCTGACTGCTGTATGAGGCAGGGCAATTACCACATGGCCACCAAGAAATACACCCAAGCAGGAAACAAGCTGAAGGTAAGGATGGGAGAAGGGCGTTGGGCCGTTTAATGAAATGCAGCCCAGCAGGTGACAGGTTGCTCCTCGACCTGGTACTGGTCCACGGACCGGGGGTTGGGGACCCCCCCGGTCTACAAGAGCTGTTTGCAGATTGCTCAGCACGTTCCAGTTCAGAAGGCTGAACTTGTCACCTTGCAGGATATTGATACAGGGGTAGTCAAGTGATTGGACCCAGTTCACTGTCATCTCAGAACATGACCTAAAGAAGCCCATGCTTGGGATCTTTATTGGATAGAAGTAGTTATCAGAATAACAGAAAAGTTGGAAGGGACCTTGGAGGTCTTCTAGTCCAACCCCTTGCTCAAGCAGGAAGCCCTATGCTATTTCAGACAAATGATTGTCCAGTCTCTTCTTAAAAACCTCCAGTATTGGAACACCCATTTCTGGAGGCAAGTCGTTCAACTGATGAATTGTTCATACTCAAGCTAGATGGTGTTTGGTTTTGACTTTTGGAATGATGTCAAGAACCATAGCTTGTTTGTGCTCTTTAACAAACCTTGTTTTAAACATACCGCTTTATGGAGGTTGAAAGATAGAGTGCCTTATAAGCATAACTGAAAAACCCGGTAGCTCTTGAGGTCTTGGCACCCTACCTGCTTGCTTGCATTTACTAATGAGCAAGCAACCTCAATTCTACCCCCCTCCTTATGCTGGTCTGCGACCGTAATGAAGATCTGATTTGACGCAACTCTACCCTTTGGTTGTGTAGGCCATGAGGGCTCTGCTGAAATCTGGCGACACGGAAAAGATTGTGTTCTTTGCTGGCGTCTCGAGACAAAGGGAGATTTATATCATGGCGGCCAATTACCTGCAAACCCTGGACTGTCGCAAAGATCCAGAGATCATGAAGAACATCATCAGCTTCTACACCAAAGGAAGGGCTCTGGACCTCTTGGCTGGCTTTTATGACTCCTGTGCGCAGGTGGGTGGGATCCTGCCTCGGAGACTCCGTTTCAGTTGCCCGATGGAAAGAGCACCCGAGAGCCCGCTCAGCTTTCCTTCCTTTCCAGGTGGAGGTGGAAGAGTTCCAGAACTACGAGAAGGCCTTGGGAGCCCTGACCGAGGCCTACAAGTGCATGTCCAAGGCAAAGACGCGGAGCCCAGCGGAGCAAGAGAACAAGCTGGCACACCTACAGACCAAGATGGCCCTGGTGAAGAGGTTTATTCAAGCCCGAAGGTGAGAGGGA
>NW_015387500.1:204682-270491 GCF_001527695.2 Protobothrops mucrosquamatus | reverse complement strand
CGGTGGACTTCTACTTTTCATCGCCCAGAGATGCCTTTTTAAAATTTTAATTTACTTTAAATAAAGTAAGTCTGCAATAAGAACCTCCAAACAGCCATCCACAACCTCAGCGCAGTTTCTCCAGTTATGAAAAGAAATATGCCTTCCTTTGTATGATGGGGCATAAATAATCCTTGGAAATATACACCAAAATACAAAAAAGAAAACCCCACATATTACACAGCACTGAATCCAATTCTTTTCTCCCCCGCCCCAGAGATCAAAATATGGGGAACTGAATTCCCCACAATTGTAACACTTAAAAACAAGGAGAGTTTTCTGCAATTTTGAGGGAGGAAACACGTGGAGAATTTTACAGTGTATTCCCTGAATCTTTAAAGAAAATACAAAAAAAAATATCCCTTTTCAGGTTAAACTCCAGTTCAGCCCACGTGCATGAGATGGCCTCACCTCCTTTACTTCATTGCTACAAGAGGATGTTGGCTTGCTCGCTCAATCTTGGCTTACAGGCCATATCTAAGGCAGCTGAAGCTTGGCCAGGCATTGGTGCTTTGAATGCTATACAGAAAACCTAAGAGAAATCACGACGATTGAAGTCTCCTTATTCTCCACCACCAGGACGCAGAGGCCACCACAAAAGCATCCTAAACTGCTCAAGTTCTGACCCAAGACAGGAGATTTGGAGGCAGGAGCAACTCTCTGTGTGTGTCTGTGTCTGTCTGTCTGTGTGTGTGCGTGTGTGTGCGTGCAGCCTGGCATCTTTGTTTCTGATCCGCTTGCAAAATGGAAATCAGGATATGAGACGAAAGAAGTCCAAAAAACGGTGAGGATATCCTGTGCGCAGAAGTCGAGCGTTCGACTCCGGCACCGGGTCAGGCTGGGTACATGACTCACTCCCACGGCCTTGCTCTCTTGCTAAAGTGGCAGGAGATTTGGAGAACGGGGGCTAAGTGTGCATTAAAGACCATCATCCACAAGGGCCCCAAATACGCCAAAGTGCTAAACAAATTAATATATATATATGTCTTTGATAATTTTGAATATTGGAATCCCAGGTATGGACATTTAAAGTCAATCAGATAAAAATAAAGCACTCTGGGATGTAAGGTAAAAGGCTTTTTTTTTTATTAATTGCTGAGCTTTCGTTAACAACCTGTTAACATCATCAGAGCAAAGGGCTAAATGAGAAGGGGGGGAGTAAGCGCAGAAATTTACATAACAGTTCTATAACTGTTATGTAAATTTATGCTCAACTGAAAGGCAAATTCGCTCTGCTCTCTTTTCTGCCTCTATCCGTTTCTCTTGCAGTCTGGAAGCTCCTGTGAGTAACTTAGTTTACTTCTTTCCCATTTTAGTTGGCACTGAACGGTTGCAGCGTTGTTCTAACACACTGACGAACAAAAACGTTCGTCTTCCATCTTGGCTACGTAACAGAATAACAGACTTGGAAGGGACCTTGGAAGTCTTCTAGAACAGGGGTCCCCAACCCCTGGGCTGTGGACCAGCACCGGTCCACACCCCGCCGGGAACCGGGCCGTGCAAGCGAGTGAAGCCCCTTCCATGCACGCTCCCCCCCCCAGGCCTCAGAAAAAACACCCCCATGGAACCGGTCCGGGGTCCTCAAAAGATTGGGGGGGCCGCTGTTCTAATCCAACCCCGTATCCATGCAGGAGACCCTATTTATGAATCTCACCCCACCCTCGAGACCAAACAGTACCACCCAGATCATCTAATGCCCCATTTTTGCCCCGGGTCCTGACTGGCACCAGGCGACTCTTTGCTCCTTTTATTTATTTTATTTATTTATTATTCGAATTTATATCCCGCCCTTCATCTTGCGGACTCAGGGCGGCTGACAATCGATTAAAAACACCAATAACAATTACAAAATTAAAATTAATTAAAATGAAATATTTAAATTGTCTGATTAAAAAGTAATTAAAAACCCCTCTAAAAACCCCTCTTAAAAATTATCCTAGGCCAGTCCCGCTTGTTGGAACAGCCATGTCTTGAGGGCGCGGCGGAAGGAAGGGAGATCAGGGATCACCCTGATCTCTGGGGGCAGCTCATTCCAGAGGGTGGGAGCTCCCACAGAGAAGGCCCTCCCCCTTGGGGTCGCCAGCCGNTCCTAGAGGAGATCAACCCCGACTGCTCTTTAGAAGGCCAGATCCTGAAGTTGAAACTCAAGTACTTTGGCCACCTAATGAGAAGGAAGGACTCACTGGAGAAGAGCCTGATGCTGGGAAAGATGGAGGGCAAGAGAAGAAGGGGACGACAGAGAAGGAGGTGGCTGGATGGAGTCCCTGAAGCAGTAGGCGTGAGCTTCAATGGACTCCAGAAGATGATAGGGGACAGGAAGGCCTGGAGGAACATTGTCCATGGGGTCGCGATGGGTCGGACACGACTTCGCAACTAACAACAACAAAGTTGAGGCCGTGCCCACCCTCTGAGGGTTCCCATGCCCCCCAATGGCAAAGGAAGCAGAGCCCACGAAGGGCTTTCAAAGCCCACGAGGGAAGCTCTCCATTCTTCTCACCGCAGCATTGACAGCAAAATACATGAGAATCGCCAGCGTGTGCACCAGTCGACCTAGCACCAGGTGATCGTCCCCCAAAAGGTCAAAGGTGGTCAGAGGCCTGGAAGGCAGAGAAAAAGCAAATGTTTTGATTGGGTTAGCAAGCCACGGGCTGGGCAACAGTTCCCCTTGCGGTTCACTTCGAATTAATTGTTTGAAGCTCAACATAATGCAGCAGAGGTGAGGAACTATGGGCCCTTTATGACTGGCGGACTTCAACTCCCAGAATTCCCGAGCCAGCGTGGTAATAGGCTATGGCAATCACACAATTTCTTGCGTGGGATTTGCAAGGGTTGTGCGATGCTTCAGAATAACAGAAGGACGCACACACACAGTTCTGGCTCGCGGCCCATTAAAGCAGTTGCAGATCTTCCCTAGATTGTATGTGATCTGCAGCTCATTAAAGCAGCTGCATCCCTAAAAGGAAATCTGTTCCCAAAGGACCTGAAGATTGAGGGGGTCTCACCTGTCAAAGTTCCGAAGAAGTGGGAAGAAGAAATGGCCAGCAACTGGAGTAAACTGGTTAGGGGTGCCCAATTGTTCTGCTTGGGACCGACCCTGTTTCAGACAAAGAATAAGGGTTGGATACGAGGCAGCAGGAGACACTTTGACGATGTGACATCTTGAGTTTTCCCTCCCAAAATAGAGCCATGGAAGAGTTTTGTTGCTTGCAAGAGATTGTTTTGTATTCGGTCCATGCCCTATAAGCATGGGAAACAGGAAAGAGGTTGAAAAACCCATATTTCTTTTTTCAGATCCATTTGTAAAGCTGCCCATCTCAACAATTTACTCTGGGTGGTGAACAGTAGCAAATAGAATAAACACAAATATATCCTGAGTACAAAAAAAACAAAATACGCAGCAGCCAAGGAAAATAATACGTAAACAGCACTAAGGGAAGGGTCCTTTTTGGTGGCCCCAAGCCAGGCCCCGAACCAGGTCTTTAGGGCTCTACACAAGGTCAGGGGCTAACCCTTAGGGAAGGGTTAAATTCTCCCTCCAGCATATCCCCTTACCTTCTCCTTCCCTACTACTATCAAACATTCTCACTGAATGAAAGGAACTGTGGCTGAAACAGTGTCGGGCCCAAGCCCCAAAATAGCCCAATGAAATCCAATCAAGTTCAACCCTTTATTTGCTTACGCCTAATAGACAGAATCTTGCCAGATTAAAGCTATGGCCTTCTAACCTAATGGATGTATCCGGAGAGATTCTAGGGTATGGCTACCCTAAGCCTCTTCCTCCTTCCCCCATTTAGTCTGGGACTGTCCAATCTCTTGTTTTGGCCTTTTCTCTGGAATGTGTTGCCTCGGGAAACTGTGGAGCTGCTCAGATTCCCCCCCCCTTTCTCCAGGTCTGCATTTCATCCCATGGGGAATGGGTTGGAAGTAGAGAGAAGCACGACGGTCTTCTACAAGGTAGGACTTCAGAATAAACAGAGATGATCCTCCAACAGAGTAAGCACCACCCATCGGTTGCGTTTTGACTCCAGTGCCGTTTCTGGGGGCTTCAGCCCTGCTGAACGGAGGCCAAGTGGTTCACCCTGGGCAGTTGTGGGAAGCCGAAGAGATCGCTGAAGGTAAAAAGGTCTCGTTAAACTGGGTGGATTTTCCTGGCCCACCTTTGCAAATCTCCGAGTCTTGCTTCTGATCCTCTCATCCACCACTTTCTTCCAGTCTGGAGAAGAAGCGTCATGAGAGATGATTTGGATACTGGGACGACTGGCATTTGGCTTTGAGGGAGATGAAGCTGGCCGAGACAGTTCCTGGGCAGACACAGCCAGCACCTGGATGGAGAAACCAGAGGCCGTGAGGTGGAAAGATCCCTACGACAAGCATCTTAAAGCTGCCAGGGTTGAGAAAGACTGACTCAAACTATCCCTGGCAGGCAGTTTTATCAGTCTCTTCTTTGCAATCTTCAAAAATTGAGAACTCGCCACCTCCATAGGTAGACCTTTCCCTTACTGTACAGATCTTCCCGTCAGACATTTTACTCCCCCTTCTATTTAAATGACATTTAAAGTAACTCCGACTTAAATAGTTTCTGCAAGCAGGAGTCACCCACATCCAGGATGTCCATACGTTGACGTAGACTGTAATTCAGGGAGTAGAATTCTGACGTTAGATAATTGGCCACCTAGAAAACAAGGAGACGAGCATTTGGTTCAGATGTTTTTCATGACTTTCGCGTTTTTCCAACTTTCCCTTTATTTATTTTCACGAGTGGCAAGGTAGGTACAAAAGAGAGGGCAAAGTATTCCGGTAGCAACCCTAAAGATGCTTTTGTGTCATGGATCTTGGAAGTCTTTGCTCCTTCCTAGAATGAACTAATGAGCTCTACCCTTCTAGCACTGACTTTCTACTGCTCTGGAGTGTAGGAAGAGGAACCCTATACCAGGGCTTTTCAACCTTTTCACCCATTGTACCACTTTTAGGATATGGCGACATCCGAGTACCACCAGTCGCCTATCAAGGGGTCAAAAACTTGATGACCAAAAAAGGAAAAAAGTGATAAAGTACAGGTAGTCCTCGACTTACAGCAGTTCGCTTAGTGACTGTTCAAAGTTACAATGGCACTGAAAAAAGTGCCCCCCAAGCCACAGCCGAGCAAGACACCTGCCTGCTTGCCCAGCGGTGCTCTTCCTCCTGTCCGAGGTTTTCATTGTTGTGAGCATTTCTGTTGAGGATTGGCAGCGGGGGTGGGGTGGGGGGTGTTTGGTTTTTATTCCCCCCCCCCGTCTGCTGGGTGGTTGCAGCAGGTTTTGGTCACTTCACATGACCCTGGGACACTGTGACCGTCATAAATATGAATCAGTTGCCATGCATCTGAATGTAAATCACAAGACCCTGGAGATGCTGCAACATTCCAGCTGATCGGCGCTTCTTCTGGGCTCAGCAGAAGCATCAGGATCAGTGCTGCTTTCCAGCTGATTGGTGCTTCTTCAGGGATCAGCAGAAGCACCAGGATCAGTGCCAAGCTCCAGTTGGAGCTGGCACTGATCCTGGCACTTCCGCTGAGCCCTGACAGCCCTGCAGCTCCAGCCATCTCTCGCTCAGGCTTGTGTGGTGCTGCCACCGGTTCAGCTCATTCCCCTCCCCTGCTACCACTTTTCTAGGATCGTCGCGTACCACCTGCCAGGTGCCAATGTACCACAGGTGGTACCCGTACCACTGGTTGAAAAGCCCTGCCCTATACCCCTCCAGATGTTGAACTGAACTTCCTTGTGTGAAGTAAGCTAGCTGAGTTTTCCACAACCCACACAGAAAACCCAGAATTCTCCACTCTTTTCCCCAACTCCGTAGCTAACCTCGCTAACGGCCCTTGCCTACAAGGTTGTGAATTGTTTCACCCAACAGTCAATACAAGGACTTACTCGGATGGGGTCTGCGACAGTCACAGCCACCAAGGCACCTTGTCGAAGTCCTACGAACCCTTCAATGTAGCTCTTCTCCTCCAAGTGGAGCAAGACTTTTGCCAGTTCCACACTCATCTGTGCAAAAGGAACACAACCCAGAGGCAACCCTGAGTTTACTAGGGAAGGTACCCCTCCAAATTCAGTTTTTAATTCAGGGTAAAATTCATAACCCTGAATTTGCTATCGAATGCTGGGTGGCGGAAGTCAACTTTACGCCGTTTTGCTGAGTCTAGAGTACGTTGCAATCTGAAAAAACAGCAACTCCTCCTTTCAACGTTATTACCTCACTTACATTCTACAAAGCAAATTCAGAAGCCTGTTCTAAAGCCATTATTTCAGTCGTCAAGGAGCATGTGCAAATTCCAAAAGAGCAAAGAACCAGACATGGTGAATAAACCATGATTTATCCTCCAGATAGGTATACAGGCTTCAGACTCCTTCCCACACTCCAAAGAAAGGAAGGAGTCCCCCCCCTTTTTTTTTTTACCTTAACCACCCTTTGGCTTAATCCTCAAACCTACATTTTAACTCAGTTGGTTTGAAATGAGGTTAGTTTGCTGGGTTGAACCAAACAGTAAGTTATGGTTAATGAAGTAGTGTGTGGGGGGGGAAGAATCCGATTCCCATTTTGGCACCTTGAGACTCACTTTACACATTGCTTCTCCACCTGCATAAGCCACAGTTTATTAGGCAGTCTGAAGGGAGTCAAGGTCTTGAAAAGGGTTTCATTAAAAGAGTGAACAAGAAGTATTATCTTAACTTGTATATGTTATCTTAACTTGTATAGATTCATTTCCCCCCTTCTCTTCAATCGTGTCTCATAGGCCGCCAGGACAAGTCCTTGAATTATTCTTAGTGAGATATCAGAAGTGGTTTACCATTGCTTCCATCCTAGGGCTGGAAGAGAGTGACTAGCCTAAGGTCACCCAGCTGGCTTTGTGCCTAAAGCGGGACTAGAACTCACAGCTTCCCAGTCTCTAGCCTGATGTCTTAACCACGACACCAAACTGGTTCTCTTCGCGTTATTAACTATCGCTATAAAACCATGAAATCCCTAATGCCTACAATCCCAGCTGGCTAATTCCAAATCTGAATTGTGAGGCAAAGAGGTATAAGCCACATTTACCTCTTGTGCGGTGGCTGTGTCCCTCCGGATCAGAGTTTCCAGAACACCCACGGCGGCTTCGTATTTTTCCGCATCTTCGGGTCCGGTCAGAACTAAAGAAACAGAAGAGGACCGTGTGAAAATGCGGAGAAGGAGCTACAAGGACAATTGGTTCTGTCAAATTCCAGATAAAAAAACAAACAAATTGCTTATTTATCAGAAGAAACTTCCTACTGTCCTTACAGGATGGATGTAAGACAGAGTTCGCCCTCCGGCTTGCCATTTAAGCAGCACTGAAAAAGAATTAGCAAAGAGAGGGTGAAAAAGCAAACGAGTGTTTGTAATTGCAAAGTGCTTATAACGACCAGCTACATGGCCAAGAGCCTGTGGAACAAGGTAGTTTATTGAACATACACATCAGTGTTTCTCAACCATGGCAACTTTAAAATACATGGACTTCAATTCCCAGAATTCCCCAGCCAGCGTTTTAGAATTGCTAGAATTGGTTGAAAAACACTGGCATAAATAAAGAGACATATCTTGACTATGAGGCAGCAGTGGGCCGCAGCAGCCAGAAAAGCTAATACAATCCTGGGTTGTATAAACAGAGGCATAGAATCAAGATCACACAAAGTATTAGTGCTGCTTTATAAAAACCCTAGTAAGACCACACCTGGAATACTGCAGCCAATTTTGGTCACCGTATCACAAAAAAGTTTGGAAAAAAATCAGAGAAGAGCAACTAAGATGATCAAAGGCCTGGAGACTAAAACATACAAAGAACGGCTGCAGGACTTGGGTTTGGCCAGTCTAAAGAAAAGAAGAAATAGGGGAGACATGATAGAAGTCTTCCAGTATTTGAGGGGCTGCCACAAAGAAGAGGGGGTCACATTATTCTCCAAAGCACCAGAGGGCAGGACAAGAAACAATGGTTGGAAAGTGACCAAAGAGAGAAGCAACCTGGAATAAAGGAGAAACTTCCTAAAAGTGAGGACAATTAACCAGTGGAACAGCTTGCCTCCAGAATTCTTGGGCACTCCATCACTGGAGATTTTCAAGAAGAGGCTAGACAGTCACCTGTCTGAGATGGTATAGGTTCTCCTGCTTGAGCAGGGGGCTGGACTAGAAGACCTCCAAGGTCCCTTCCAGCTCTATTCTATTCTAATCCATATGATTCAAGGAAAGGAACCGCCATTCCCTGGTCCAGCTTCCTCAATTTGAGTGCTTTCCAATTCCCAGAATTCTGACCAACTCCGGATGGGGAATTCTGGGAACTGAAGTCCCTAATCTGGAAGGCACTGTGTCCACCCACTTTTTACGTTTCAGTGCAATGTCTGACTATGCAGATAAGGTTTATTCAGGTGATGACAAACCCAGCAAGTTGTAAACCGGTCCGTTTCCCCAAATTTGAGCCCTGAAGTGGACAGAGATAACAATTCTCTGGAGAAAAGGATCCCAGGGCCTCCAGTTCTTTCTTCTTCTCTTACTTTCAAAACAGTCCCTGATGTAGGTGGGGGCTCTTGTTTTCTTCAGCTCTTGATCCTGTGACATGTCATAAGGGACCAGGTCGTCATCGCTGCAAAAGAAATCCGGGAAAGGATATTCATCGCTGTGTCTCAATTCACCCACAAATAGCAAACATTATGCACTGGAACCCTGTTGTTTCTTAGCAGTAGAGTCCTTGACTTACAGCCCTTTGTTCAGGAACTGTTCTAAGTTACAACGGCACTGAAAACCGGCACTTACGACCGGTTTTCACACTTAACGACTGTTTTGGTCAAGTGATCAAAATTCAGGCGCTAGGCAACTGGCATGTACTTGCGACAGTTGCAGCATCCTGAGATCGTGTGATCACCAGCTGGCTCCTGACAAGCAAAGTCAATGGGGGAAGCAGGATTCCCTTAATGACTGTGTGATTCACTTAATAACTGCGGCAAAAAGGTTATAAAATGAGGCATAAGTCACTCAACATCTGCCTTGCTGAGCCATGGAAATTTGGGGCTCAATCGTGGTCATAAGGGGAGGACTCCATGGATCATTTTTAGCCCACCTATCCAGTTCGGAATCAACTCCCTTTTCTGGGTCTTCAGATGTATCCAAGTCTGGTGGGGTCACACTGGAATGTAGATCTGTGCTGGCTGTCCTGTTGGGTCTGCTGTCCCTATAACAGGAAAAAGGGATTGCAATTTTTAATTTTTTGTATTCTTTTGTTTAACAAATATAGACACGGCCCATCTTCATATCTGAGGGTTTACGTGCTTAGCCTAGAATTCTCTTCATGTGGTGGCTGGTTAAGCTTTTAAGATGTTCGAGATGTCATAAGATCGTTCAAGAGGGTGGTGTAGCTGATTCTGCCCTTGGTTTGATTTTCACAAGACTTTTATGGCTGGGCTGGGCTGGGACCTCCAGTCCCAAACCAACTAAATGCTTGGTTTTCTCTATCATCTCTTAAATGCAATTAAGTCGCTTACTTTATAAGGCAGTGATGGCGAACCTTTTAGAGACCGAGTGCCCAAACTGCAACCCAAAACCCACTTATGCATCGTCGAGTGCCGGGTGGGTGTGGCCCATTGGGTGGGTGTGGCCCATTGGGTGGGCATGGCTGCAGTGGTAACGGCAGACTGGGTGGGACTAAAAAGTTCAATTAATCAATTCCAACTTTGCAAGATCTTTTTTTTCCCCCGCGAAAAGTTGAAATTGACTGATTGAACCTTTTTTTTTTTTTTTGCACATGGCGGCGGAGGCCTAAAGCGAAAAGGTTTTATAAAACCCAGCTGAAGGCCTAGGACTGGGGCGACGGCGCGCGTGCCCACAGAGAGGGCTCTGAGTGCCGCCTCTGGCACCCGTGCCATAGGTTCGCCACCACTGTTATAAGGGATGTTCCAAGCAGGTGATGGTGATCACAACTCCAGTTAAGTATCTTCATTATAAACTGGCCACAAAATACTATTCAAGAATGCAAAAGTATTCTCCTAAAATGCCAGATGCTTCACCGGGCACTACAAAGACCGTGATGTACAATGACAGGCAACTGGTCTGACATGGCAAGTTAGAAATGGAGTTTAACCACTGAAAGGATCCTTAAATTTGGGGAAGCAATACAACACACCTACGGCCATTTAATCTGCTTTTCTTCTGCGCAAAGCACTTTCCAATGCAGTGTGGCTTATTAGTTTAGACCAGGGGTCTTCAACCTTGGCCCTTTGATGACTTGTGGACTTCAACTCCCAGAATTCCTCAGCCAGGCACATGCGTGCCTGGCTGAGGAATTCTGGGAGTTGAAGTCCACAAGTCATCAAAGGGCCAAGGTTGAAGACCCCTGGTTTAGGCTATTTCTGGGTTTGGAAGCTAAGCAGGGTTAGGCTTGGTTACTCTGTGGATGGGAGACAAAAAGGAAACCCCCAATCAAGACTAGGAGTCCAAAAACGATCTCAGAAGGCAGTGACAGCATGCCACTTCTGTATCTTCACTAAGCAACTCTAGGGACAGGTTCACGAAGTCATCAGGACTCAGGTTGACAATAGGGAACCTTTACTCCTTGCTAAGCCAAAGTCACCAGGATAAGAAAACATCATCTGAACCACCACCACCCCAAATGAAGCTAAACCTTACCCAGGGTTGGGGGGCTCAGTGTCCGACGTCTCTTCCAGTCTCTGAGTCAGCAAGGATTTCAGTTCTTTAATCTCATCGTCTTCTTCATACTGAAACGTTGAACATGTGAACAAATCAAATCGGTTAAGGAGATTAGCATCCGGGTTAATTTCTGGAAAAAGGATCAGCACAAGTCCTAATTCAGGAACCTGGGCTTTTGTTTTTATTATTTCTTAAAGTTGGAAGGGACCTTGGAGGTCATCTAGTCCAACCCCCTGCTCAGGCAGGAAACCCTATACCATTTCGGACAAATGGCTGTCCAGTCTCTTCTTAAAAACTTCCAGTGTTGGAGCATTCACAGCTTCTGGAGGCAGGTTGTTCCACTGGTTAATTGTTCTAACTGTTAGGAAGTTTCTCCTTAGTTCTAGGTTGCTTCTCTCCTTGATTAGTTTCCACCCGTTGCTTCTTGTCCTGCCTTCAGGCGCTTTGGAGAGTAGCTTGACTCCCTCTTCTTTGGGGCAGCCCCTGAGTTATTGGAAGACTGCTATCATGTCCCCCCTCGTCCTTCTCTTCATTAAACTAGACATACCCAATTCCAGCAACTGTTCCTTATATGTTTTAGCCTCCAGTCCCCTAATCATCTTTGTTGCTCTTCTCTGCACTCTTTCTAGAGTCTCAGCATCTTTTTTACATTGTGGTGACCAAAACTGGATGCAGTATTCCAAGTGTGGCCTTACCAAGGCATTGTAAAGTGGTATTAACACTTCCCATGATCTTGATTCTATCCCTCTGTTAATGCAGCCCAGCACTGTGTTGGCCTTTTTGGCAGCTGCAGCACACGGCTGGCTCATATTTAAGGGATTGTCCACTAGGAGAAAGTGGCTGCTGAGCACGCAGCCGAAAGATTATATCTCTAAAGTTCAGTTTTGAAAAAAAAAAAAGCCGTAGTTATAATCAAGGAGTATCTGCCCTGCCACAGTCTGATCCTGGCTTAACCTAATCAATCAGTTTCCCAGCTTCAGATACAACAGGGAACTGTCATTTGTTTAAAAGTGGAAGGCAAGTTTTTGATTTTGGTCAGGAGACCCAGCACACAGCCCCAGTTCACAGCTGACTCATGGCTTCTCAGGGCCTCCAACCCAGCCAGAAATCCCTCAACGACGTCCGTGGAAAGATCTAGAAGCAGAGAGAAAAAAACGCTTTCCTTCCCACGCATTTAAGATTAGGATTTTTTTTTCTTAGCGTGCTGTTTTTGCAACAA
Organism: Protobothrops mucrosquamatus; assembly: GCF_001527695.2. Taxonomy (NCBI): domain Eukaryota; kingdom Metazoa; phylum Chordata; class Lepidosauria; order Squamata; family Viperidae; genus Protobothrops; species Protobothrops mucrosquamatus. Next base: position 258,544 of record NW_015387500.1, on the reverse strand, counting down.
AGCCCACGGCAAAATCGTTCTAGCTGCTTGCCTGAAACACCAAGGCGGGCCCTTCCGGCGTTATCCGGGCGCTGACCCCTTCTGCTACGGCCATGCCCATCCGACGGATCCGGGGCAAATTACTGTCCAGGTGGCACTTCATTCCCTCCATCAGGCTGGTTAGTAGCTCTGGAAAGACAAACCAGAAGCAATGGAGCAAGTTCGTCCTGAAATGCAGGGCATTCCCTTGATCAGGCCAGATCAACGTGTCCATAAAACATCTGAGAATCTCCACAGACGCTGAGCCGTGCACGTGGGGATGAACTCCCTTCGAATGGTGAAAGAGTACAAATGGATTTCCAGAAATCATTGCAGACTGCAGGAACCATTTGTGCTTCAGTTTGAGATGCAGATAACAGACTCATCCCCAACAGCCTGTATGCCTGTCCTCAACAGTGAAGGGACACAGGGCAGAAAACATCCTGCAGCCAAGGCCCCCACCCATTTGCACCACTCAGGTGACCCTGAGGACACAGGTAAACCTCCAAGTGGCCTCAACGGCTCTCTGAAAGAATGCAAAGGACCAGCGGTCTGCAAGGAGTATAAATCCTTCCATGTCCCACCCTCCAGTCCGAGCTGAAGAAGCTTCTGGGACGAGAAGCGAAACGTCTTCAAAGAAAAACAAAAAAGTCCAGTTGCCTCCTGAAAAAAGCAACTTTGGATCTGAGTACGAGTTTCGGCACCTCCCACCAGGTGCTTGCTTTTTGGACCGTCTCCCCACCCGTTCTCTAAGGCAGGGCTTTTCAACCTTTTCACCCATTGTACCACTTTTAGGATATGGCAACATCCGAGTACCATCAGTCGCCTAGCAAGGTGTCAAAAACTTGATGACCCAAAAAAAAAAAAAAAAGGAAAAAAGTGATAAAGTAACAGGTAGTCCTCCACTTACAACAGTTCGCTTAGTGATTGTTCGAAGTTACAATGGCACTGAAAAAAGTGTCCCCCAAGCCACAGCCGAGCAAGACACCTGCCTGCTTGCCCAGCGGCGCTCTTCCTCCTGTCCGAGGTTTTCATTGTTGTGAGCATTTCTGTTGAGGATTGGCAGCGGGGGTGGGGTGGGGTGTTTGGTTTTTATTCCCCCTGTCTGCTGGGTGGTTACAGCTGGTTTTGGTCACTTCTCATGACCCTGGGACACTGTGACCGTCATAAATATGAATCGGTTGCCAAGCATCTGAATGAAAATCACAAGACCCTGGAGAGGCTACAACATTCCAGCTGATCGGCGCTTCTTCTGGGCTCAGCAGAAGCACCAGGATCAGTGCTGCTTTCCAGCTGATTGCTGCTTCTTCAGGGCTCAGCAGAAGCGCCAGGATCAGCGACGAGCTCCAGGTGGAGCCTGGCACTGATCCTGGCGCTTCCACTGAGCCCTGACACCCCCGAAGCGCTGATCAGCTGGAGCCTGGCTCTGATCCTGGTGCTTCCGCTGAGCCCTGACAGCCCTGCAGCTCCAGCCATCTCTCGCTCAGGCTTGTGCGGTGCTGCCACCGGTTCAGCTCATTCCCCTCCCCCGCTACCACTTTTCTAGGATGGTCGCATACCACCTGCCAGGTGCCACTGTACCACAGGTGGTACCCGTACCACTGGTTGAAAAGCCCTGCTCTAATGCCTCCTACTCACATTTTGGCTAAAGAAGTTGGGGAGGGAAGAAGGGAAGGATTGAGAAGAATGGGGTGCCGATGGCTGTAATAAGGAAGCTGAAGACCTGAGACCAGAGAAAGGAACCAATTCTGCCCCATCCTCTCTCCAAAGTCACCTTCTGCCTCTTTTTACCTTGTCGGTTGGCTGAGATTTCTTCTTCTTTCAGGTGAGCGAGACAGAGGACGATGGCCTTGCTAATGTACAGCTGCTGCTCGGCTGGGGAGTGTTTCACGGCGCTGCTGCTGCTCCAGGTCTCCAGCAGTTCTCTCAGGATCTGCACCAGAAGCTCAGCATCAGATCGGAGTGGGCTTTCCGTTCTGTCCCCTCCCTTCCCCTCCCACCTCATCACTTTGGGCCAGAAGGAAGAGACTCAGGGTCGTTTCCTGCGGAAGATGCTGGACTGGCCCCCACGGAAGCCCAGATTCAAGTCCACCACGATCAACTTTGGGTCACTCCTGTTCTGTCAACCCAACCTACCTTATAGGGTGGTTCTTACAGAGCAAGGAGTGATCTATCAATTTATAGAAATGTATTCAGACGTGGGAAGGGGGAGCGCCTTGAAAAGCCACCGTAGTGAAGCAGGGAAGGGGCTGGACCAAGAGTAACGAGACTCGGGTTCAAGTCCAACATCAGCCACGGAAGCTCCCAGGGTGATTTTTGATCGCTTCGAGCCCAACCTACTCAAGAAGGTGGCGGTTGCAGAAAAAAAATAACAGGAAGAGTCTTCATTTTAAACAACCAACTTCTTTTACCCTTTTCACTGAGCAGTGTGAATCCAAGCATCTGATGGCCAGATTGGGCAATTTGTCTCTGGATTAACGCCTACATCCGTTCTGATGCTGCACACACCCCTGCCTCCATCTACCTCTCTCCAACAGAGAGAAGCACAACCCGTAGACCTTGAAATGACCACAAGGATTGCGTCATTCAACCCCCTTCTGGGTGTAGCAGGGCCACCGATGAACCCATCCGTTAATACACTGCTTACTTTGGTCAGTAAGGAACGCCGTGTGGTGTCCAGGGCAAGGTAGCCGAGGAGAGTCTGCAGCACCTTGGTCTGGAATAAAATCAGAGAGTCGACACGCTGTCAAATTAGCAATCAAAGCACTGCTAGCAGGATGGAAGATGCATGGAAGTAACAATTAGAAGTAACCCTCAACTTACCACACATTTAGTGAGTGTTGAAGTTATAACAGCACTGAAAAAGTGATTTACGACCGGGCACAGCATCCCCACGGACACGTGATTAAAATTTGGCAGCTTGGCAAAGGGCATGTGTTTATGATGGTTGCACAGCATCCTGGGGTCATGTGACCACCATTTGTGATCTTCCCAGCTGGCTTCTGGCAAGCAAAGCCAATGGGGGAAGCTGGATTCGCTTAATGACCGTGTGGTTCACTTAACGCAGAGATTCATTTAACAGCAATGGCAAAAAAAAAAAAAATCAGGTTGTAAAATCAGGCACAACTCGCTGAATTAGTCCCAAATGTGGTCGTAAGTTGAGGACTACCTGTTATCACAGAGACTTCTGATAAGGGAACTAAATCTGGTGACCAAGCACTCCCTTTATAACGGGATTTGTAAACTTGACTGTCATGTTTTAATTCTGGCTTGGAAAGGACGAAGACCTCCGTCTTTTCAAAAGTGGGGAACTCCATCCCATCTCACCCACCTCCTTAATGCCCCCCCCCAGAGAAACTCACCGGAAAGCTGTACTGAAGCAGCAACATCTTTTGTGTAATCACAAACTGGGCCTTCTTGTTTTTCACCACCAAATTCCCCAGCAATCGCGACAACACAGCCGGCCTAGCAAGGCAAACGCGCAACGATCAAATTCAGTGATGTTAACACTGGGCTCTTCTTATCGCTTTTGTGTTCTGTGCTTCACTAATCAAGAAAGATTTCAGAAAGTGCACGGTGCCGTAAGAACATAAAACCTATTCCGGAATGATTGGAGAATGATCCACACAATCTATCTCACGTAAAACAAACATGTTCCTCTTTTTCCATGACGCACGCTCCAGTAGGTAGCTGCAAGGTGATTGGGGTTTTCCTTGGCATAATATGTGAACTGAGACACACACAATGACCAGCAGCCAGCAAAACCGAAGAGCAGTGAAACTTTACTGTTGTGTTTTCTTGCTAATAGTCTTCAAAACTAAGCCGCTAGATTTTGGAGCAGATGTGGGTTTTATCCACCTTTATTATTCTATAAGTAACTCAAGGCAATGAACATACCTAAAACTGCCTCTTCCACCTGTTTTCCACAATATGGAAACCTTGGGAAATGAGTTGGACTGAGAGAAAGGAACTGGCCCAAAGTCACTAGCATGGCATTTATTCTTAAGGCAAGGCTAGAACTCACAGTCTCCTGGTTTCTCAGCCAGCACCTTCACCGTTAGACCAAACCGGCTTTCAGACACAGTATTGCCCCATGACTAATTTTAATGCCATGGTTCCGACAGATGAAACTCTTCAAAGAACTTCGAGGCATTGTTTACCTTAAAGAATCTTTATGGGAGTAGCACAGCTTCGGCGCTAACATAGTTGAAGCCAAAAACTGGATTCCCCTCCCCTGAGCACATAGTTTCAAAGCACAATTCCCTCCTTCAATTAACCGTCATAAATCACATTCTCCAGTTAGTTTGAAATGCAGGCTTTCCCTCCTTTTCTGCTACCCCGCCAATTCTTATCCTCTCTTATTTCAAGCTCTGAATTCACACACTAGTACAGTATTGTTATGTCGAACTAACTCCCACCACATTCCGCCTCTTCCCTCAGCATCATCTAATTCAGTGTTTCTCAACCTTGACAATTTTAAGGCATGTGGACTTCAACTCCCAGAATTCCACAGCCAGCAATGCTGGCTGTGGAATTCTGGGAGTTGAAGTCCACATGTCTTAAAATTGTCAAGGTTGAGAAACACTGATCTAATTCTAAGAGTAAAGCATAAGAAAGAACATCTTCATATCTTGTCAAAGCAAGAACATCCAAGGTTAGCAGCGTTGAGATTTAACTTGCAGCAGAACTGTCTCTTGATGGTTGCTACCGTTTCCCCCTGAAAATAAGACCCAACCAGAAAATAAGCCCTAGCATGATTTTTCAGGATGCTCGTAATATAAGCGCCACCCCCAAAATAAGCCCCAGTTAAGATTGTCAGCCAGACGGACGCATTTAGTACCATATTTCCCTGAAAATAAGCCCTAACTGGAAAATAAGCCCTAAATGCATCTTTTGGAGCAAAAATTAATATAAGACCCGGTCTTATTTTCAGGGAAACACAGTAGGTCCAGGTGCTGCTGCAACAAAAAAAAAGGAGAAAGGTTCATGTGTCAGGGCACCACCTTCTCCCACTATATCTTACCCTGGGACTGCCTGGACCAAGCCACAGACTACTGCTTCCATCCAGCGATCCGGCACGCTCTCAAATAGTCGCCAACAGATTCTCTGCCAGATGCAATCAGACTGAGTACGACCGGTTAGGTGAGGCACCAACACGCTCAAGATTTCTTCTGCGTTAAGAAACAGCAAAATCATTGGAAAAAGCAGACCTGTATCGTCGACAGGGCTAATAAAACAAGCTGTCCTTGCTCCTTTTCGGAAGGTAGGTTTTAAAAAAGTTGTCCAGTCCAAAAAAAGCAACCCAGCGTGCTTTGATATTTTTGTTCCCATCCCGTTCGTGTTAGAGGCACTGTTTAAAGTGCTTCTGGGTTGAAAGGATTAACTGGTGACATCACTGTTGACTGGGGATGCCCGTTGAGGGCTCCTTTCACGTCCCCGTCAAGGAGCTGGAGCAAATGATGGGAGCTCACCCCATCCCACAGCAGCCCTCAGGTCTTGAATGTGAGCTTGCTAACCTCCAACCCAGCATCCTAACCACGTGAGCCATCACGCTCCACGAGACGTTTTCATTTGCACCACAGACTACAAGAAAATTAAGCACCCTCTCTTTCTTTCAATAACAATCTGCTACATATTTAAATTACTTCTTACATTTTGGCTTAGTTCAAATACTCAATCTTAAACCAGTAACATTTTGGAGAGAAAAAAAGAGCTTGTGGATGACAGGTAATCCTCCACTTACGTATTTCACTCAACCTCAGCGGCAGAAAAAGAACAATATCACATCGATAGTTATGTACTCACTTTGTCTTCCATGCACACAGACCTTTCCCAGCATTTGAGATACAAAGGAGATGGAACAATCCAAGCCATCTGGAAATACATAAAAGGACAACAGTGAAGGAATTGGTCAGATCCCGAAGGGGTTTCTATCCCAAAATCCTTTTCTTAATCAGTACTCAGTCTGCTTTAACTTTCTCCAAGCCAGCCAAAACACACTTGAAGATAAAAACAGAAACATTCTCAAAGTCAGTGATTCTCAACCTTAGCAACTTTAAAATGTGTGGACTTCAACTCCCAGAATTCTGGTGAGCATGCTGGCTGGGGAATTCTGGGAGTTGAAATCCACATATCTTAAAGCTGCCGAGGTTGAAAGACACCGGTCTAGGTAATGACAGACTGGACTGCCATTATTTCTTGTGGGAGTTTATGCCTGGAAGATCAAAGTTTGCCCACTTGTAGACTTTGGAGTAAATTCTATTTTCAAGGGCAGCATATAGAATTGTTTATATGAATTCTCTTAGAAGAAAAACACCTTACTGTTTTAAAAAATCATTTTCTCCTATAATTGTATTTATTTTTGTTCACACGTTCATTCACGCATCCTTACTTTTGCTCATACACCCATCCCTCTCTTTCAGCAATTCACAGCACAGTTTTTGCCTAATCATCCCCTAGACCAGGGGTAGGCAACCTTGGCTCTTTCATGACTCGTGGACTTCAACTCCCAGAATTCCTGAGCCAGCCTGACTCAGCTTGGAAACCTCTCCCTTTCCCCTCAGCGTGGCTGGCTCAGGAATTCTGGGAGTTGAAGTCCACGAGTCATAAAAGAGCCAAGGTTGCCTACCCCTGCCCTAGATATCTTAATTTGTTAGTCAAATCCTGTCTCTTACCTCGTAGTGAACCAGAAATTCTTTCCATCACCTGGACAATTTCCATGCCAAGCAATGGAAAATAATTTTGAGGGTAGAAGACTGGTCGGTTGTCTCCCTGGAGTTTGTTTCCTAAGTGATCAGGTAAACATACAACTTTGTTGAGAATCGTTTCGCGCAGAACTGGGGAACCAGTTTCTGTGTATTGCTTGCAGATTTCCCATATTAAAGCAGAGAGTCTCGATTTCTGTAAGAATTGCTCCAGGGTATCAACTGCTTTATTCAGACGAAAACTCGGCCTGCTGGGAGAAGTACCATAACATAACAACTTATTGACAACTTTTATTTGGGTAGCCCTCCAGGGGAAGACGGCAGCTTTTGATGCAATGATATAATTATAGAGAAAGAGATTGTACTTACTCTGCAGAAATTATAGCATCTAGTAGAACCATAAAAGATTGATCTGCTGGTCCATCCATGAAAAAGCTAGCCCACAGTTCTTTGGCTTCCTCTGATGGAAATTGTTCCGGCCAATCAGGACTCAGGTTGCTGAGCAGACACTGAACAAAGGCAGTAAAATGATGGCTGGTAAATTCTTCCTTCTGTTTTATGGAGGGTGGATTTTCAGATTGATCCAGATACCTCCCGATTGTCCACAAAGTCTTCTGGATCTGGGCACTATCTCTGGAAGAACATAGGGTGTCCATTGCTTCTTTAACTGTATGACGAACATCATGCAAGTTAGGATCCATTTTCTCCTGGTTGCTTCTGGAAAAAAACAACAACCCCGAAAAGTTTGATAAACCATTCAGAAGAGGATAGGAAGGCACTCTTTTTATTTATTTATTTAGAAAATTTATACTGCCGCCTATTCACACATGGTGACTCAAGGCGGCTTATACAGATATGAAACACTCTATATAAAAAGAATAAAAATAACAAGCATAAAAATAACAAAATAATAACCCACCCACACCCACCCCGGCGACAACACACTTTCAAACTAACCATTTAGTTTGAAAGGCAGGACAAGAAGCAACGGGTAGAAACTAAGCAAGGAGAGAAGCAAGCTAGAACTAAGGAGAAACTTCCTGACAGTGAGAACAATTAACCAGTGGAACAACCTGCCTCCAGAAGCGGTGAATGCTCCAACACTGGAAGTTTTTAAGAAGAGACTGGACAGCCATTTGTCCAAAATGGTATAGGGTTTCCTGCCTGAGCATGGGGTTGGACTGGATGACCTCCAAGGTCCCTTCCAACTTTACTACTACTACTACTACTACTACTACTACTATTATTATTATTATTATTATGGCTCTCTTTACTGTTCTCTAAGAAAAACAGGAACTCGTTCTGTACTATTAAGACAGGGGTCTTCAAACTTGGCCCTTTTATGATTTGTGGACTTCAATGCCCAGAATTATATGAATTATAATTATATGAATTCTTATTAATTATATTGCTTCTCTTAGAAGAAAAACACCTTACTGTTTTTAAAAATTCTTCTAAGAGAATTCATACAATTCTGAGGAATTCTGGGAGTTGAAGTCCACAAGTCATCAAAGGGCCAAGTTTGAAGACCCCCTGTATTGAGACAACGAAAGAGCTTCAGAATACATCAGAATACATCATTTATTCACCCGCCTGTGGTTGGTCTTTTGGGAAGGAAAACATAGGTTTATAATAATGGCAATAAGTTTATAAGGCATACAAATCTAATGCATTGCTACGGCCCACACCCCAGCCCAGCCCCATTGGACTGGCTAGTTTATGGCAACCCACACCCGTGCTCCAGCATTGACGGCTTTATGCACTGCACGTCACGTGTGAACCCGACACTGGTGTTTTTACCAACCCCAGAGCGTCTGAACACAGACACAAGCCAGCCCTGCCAGTGAGAGAATATAATATTCCAAAAGACGCCCATTTCTATTCAAAGGGTTTTATTTCCTATGGAAATAAAATTTGGGTTATCACTTACTGAACGACGCCGACCCGAGTTCTTCCAACGCGCCCCCGGAAGAAAACAGAGGGCGCTCTAGAATTTCTCCTTTCTCTGCCTTTTTCCTAGAGACACGAGGCATTGTTCCCTCGTAACAGGAAGTTAAGGATGGAGCGCCACTCTAGCTCCCGCTCTATCATCGCTCCGATGAATTAGCGCTCTCCGCGACTGGTCAAAAGTGGCGCGCCAAGCCGCCCTTCGTCCCGCCCACACCCCCTTCTTAAAGAGACAGTAACGAAAGGACCGCTCCTCCATAGCATTCCCCTACCACAGTGTTTCTCAACCTTGACAATTTTAAGGCATGTGGACTTCAACTCCCAGAATTCCACAGCCAGCATTGCTGGCTGTGGAATTCTGGGAGTTGAAGTCCACATGCCTTAAAATTGTCAAGGTTGAGAAACACTGCGGGCCTACCAAGTGTTCAAAATGAGCTTGTACGTTCAGGACGTTTACAATAAGGAGTAGAAAATATTAAAAAGTTCCAAAAGGTTGTTCACCAGAGCACCAGAGTGAAGGACGAGAAACAATGGTTGGAAGCTGACCAAAGAGAGAAGCAACCTGGAACAAAGGAGAAACTTCCTAAAAGTGGGGACAATCAACCAGTGGAACAGCTTGCCACCAGGAATCGTGGGCGCTCCATCACTGGAGGTTTTTAAGAAGAGACTAGACAATCTATGGCTGTGAAGGTTGGACCATAAGAAAGGCTGAGAGACAAATAATGGAGGCCTTTGAACTCTGGTGCTGGAGAAGACTCCTGCAAGTCCCCTGGACTGCAAGGTGATCCAACTGGTCAGTCCTAGAGGAGATCAACCCTGACCGCTCTTTAGAAGGCCAGATCCTGAAGTTGAAATCAAGTACTTTGGCCACCTAATGAGAAGGCTCACTGGAGAAGAGCCTGATGCTGGGAAAGATGGAGGGCAATAGAAGAAGGGGACAACAGAGAATGGGGTGGCTGGATGGAGTCACTGAAGCAGGAGGCGTGAGCTTCAATGGACTCCAGAAGATGGTAGAGGACAGGAAGGCCTGGAGGAACGTTGTCCATGGGGTCATGATGGGTCGGACACGACTTCGCAACTAACAAAATATTCACCTGTTTGAGATAGTATAGATCCTCCTGCTTGAGCAGGGGGCTGGACTAGAAGATCTCCAAGGTCCCTTCCAGTTCTATTCTATTCTATTTTCATTCTATTCCATCCTTCAGGGAGATAAATCTAGCCTGTCGGCTTGCTTGGTTATTTGGGCCAATTTTTTTCTGATTCTAATTCTTTTGGCGCACCAACAGGTTCCTTGCTTGCCATTTCACAATGAACTGTGAAGCATGTTAATAACAATAGATCACAGATGATTATGGATAAACCCTAGAATCCATGTGTTTCTATATGGGTTACTGCATCCACACAACTGCCTGAATTTGTACATTTTAAATAGTGAAGAAAAGGTTTGAAACTGCAGCTTGCTTCATATTATTGGCCTTTGTCCATACATGAAACAGTGAATATCTACAAGATGTTGGTTATCTGGGCACCTGAATTACTCATGTTAGCTCTTAATGTATTTATTACATTTTCAATCATCTGGATCTGGTCTAATCATGAAGCAGAATGAGATAGGAGTGTATGTGTGTATATCTGTTAACCATGTAGCAGAATGTAGTTAGCACTGACTTCCAGCACTTCCTCAGAAGAACGGAAACAGAAACATAGATTTAGAGATACGGGTATGTACTTTCTTGAGAAATCAATGGGTTGATACTATGAACATCCCCTTCGAAATTACTGCAACGGTAATTCTACTGATCCCACAGATTTACTCAACATTGCATTTACAGTTACTATCCAAGTTTTTGATCTGAGATTAACTGCCCTTTCCATAGTTATTAACAGAGACTGCAAGAGCCAATCATGTTAAAAATGTCTATGGCAGCATTTCTCAATTCTGGGAGTTGAGGTCCACACACCTTAAAGCTGCCAAAGTTGAGAATCATGGTCTATGGAGTTAAACTATTAAGTATATAATCTTCACCCCAATATAGGGCAATCCACACACGCTGTGACAATTCATCTTAGCTGCGAGTTGTAGTCCTAACTGACCCAGAAGACACCAGATTAGGGAAGCCTAATCTAGACACTCTGAACAGCTTTTCTGATCCTTGTTAGTGGTGACCAGCATTCATTGCAAGCTTCTTTGCTAAAATATTAGACCAAGATGACTACCGTAATTTTCAATGAGCAATAATTCGTTCACACCCTAAACCTTACTGGTTTATTTGTCATTCTACACAAGTACAAACACAACATGACTACAAGATGCCACCAAGTTATACAAAAATCAAACTTTATAGTAATGACTGTACAACAGGCCGAAGGCTGTCTGGCCTATTAGAAACTGAACCTCGGTTATTCCAAATCACAAAATCCTTGCTCCCACCCACCTCCCAAACAGAGATCAGGAAAATACGATTTTTCAGCTTGTGTGTTTTGCACATCTTCTAAAAAGCAAAAGATTTACAGCGTCGTTGGCAGGAACTGGGTTTTTTTTTTTTCTAACAAGATTTAATTTAAGGGGTGTTTTCAGTTTGTCACAGATTCAGCAACCAATACTGCCAACAGCCAAAATGTAACTTTGGGCTGGCAGGAGAATTAGAAACAAAGTGGGGGTATAAAAATTTACTGATTTAGTGAAAGGGGACAAAGACATTTTGACACTGAGATACGTGTCCAAGCCATTTGGGCGTGTCTGAGAAGCAACCAATTTTCTCGGGAGTTGTAAAGATTTGTGTCTAAAATAACCAAATTCTTTTTGAGAATGTCAGAACCCAAGGAACAACTCCACCCTACCAGATGCAAGAGTCTTAGCTAGTTTTTAATCATTTCTCAACGGTCCCTTTGCTTTATTCTTTCCAAATTTTTTGTCTTAAAAAAAGATACCATTTTAAATGGGTGCACTTTGAACTTTAAAAAAAACAACCCCACAGCTGCCTAGTCCTGTGCTTTTATCGAGAAGAATTGGAACTGGATCGGCTGCGGTGACGCCTCCGGCCTGGAGATCTGGATCTGGATCGCCTGCGAACTGGGGATCTGCGCCTGGGAGACCTGGATCTGAAAGGAAAGAGTTAGAGGGAAGGGCTTCAGCTGAAGAAGAGCTGCATGTACTTAGTACAGGATGATCAGCACAATTCAGAGATGCTTCATAGGCCAGGGCTTTTCAACCAGTGGTACAGGTACCACCTGTGGTACATTGGCACCTGGCAGGTGGTACGCGACCATCCTAGAAAAATGATAGCGCGGGAGGGGAATGAGCTGAACTGGTGGCAGCACCGCACAAGCCTGAGCGAGAGACGGCTGGAGCTACAGGGCTGTCAGGGCTCAGCGGAAGCACCAGGATCAGCGCCAGGATCCAGCTGGAGCTCGGCGCTGATCCTGGTGCTTCTGATGAGCCCAGAAGAAGCGCCGATCAGCTGGAATGTTGCAGCATCTCCAGGGTCTTGTGATTTACATTCAGATGCTTGGCAACTGATTCATATTTATGACGGTCACAGTGTCCCAGGGTCATGTGAAGTGACCAAAACCTGCTGCAACCACCCAGCAGACGGGGGGAATAAAAACGAAACACCCCCCCACCCCACCTCCGCTGCCAATCCTCAACAGAAATGCTCACAACAATGAAAACCTCGGACGGGAGGAAGAGCGCTGCCGGGCAGGCAGGCAGGTGTCTTGCTCGGCTGTGGCTTGGGGGGCACTTTTTTCAGTGCCATTTTAACTTCGAACAGTCACTAAGCGAATTGTTGTAAGTCGAGGACTACCTGTACTTTATCTCTTTTTTCTTTTTTGGGGGGGGTCATCAAGTTTTTGACACCTTACTAGGCGACTGGTGGTACTTGGATGTTGCCATATCCTAAAAGTGGTACAATGGGTGAAAAGGTTGAAAAGCCCTGTCATAGGCTATTTATTTATTGTCTTCCTTTTTCTGAACAGGAAACTCAGGTTTCTTAAGTGCATTTGGGGTCCCTCTATAATAAAACTTAGGAGAGATCCCCTTTGATGACCTCAATAATGGCTCCCAAGGAGGGGTTTCAAGAATCCTTCTGACAATTGAAAACTTTTAACAAACTTGTTGCGACAAGTTACGTACACTTCCACTCCAAAAATACTGCTTCGATGAAGGTGCAGGAGCGGAAGAGAAAGATGCATACCAGATTAACCACAATGGCCCGGCTTTACTGTGAAGGGATTCAGAGAGAACGCAAGAGCCATTAAGGAGAGATCTGGAGAAGAGATTACACAGTCCAGAGGTTGAAGACAGTGTTGAGAAGTTAAAAAAAAACCACCTCCAAATAATCCTGCATTTTTTGTTTGGTACAAGATGAGACAGAGAGAAATTCTGACAGCTTGTAAAGATGTCATTGCACCCTACAGCCATAGAGTGGCATTTCAGGAATGTCTCATTTCAGATAGGGCACCCGCATCGCCGATTAAGGCAACTTACCTTCTCCTCATGCGTGGTGGCGAGCGGCGCCACATAGGGGGCGGTAGCAACATCCTTCTGGGAGGGGTAAAACGCCTGGGGAGAGGTCTTGGTCGAGGAGTTAAGACAGCTGTGGCGGTAATCTCCTGCCCATCGATTTGACCTGTTTGTACCACAGAAGAATATCCAGAGTGCTGTAGCCACCCGACGTCTCTTGAAAGCACGTTTTCTAATTCCACCGACTTAAAATGTCAGCTGGCAATTGTTCTTTTAACCCACACAGAGAGGGAGAAAATGCAGGGTGTGGGCCTTGGGCAGGCAACCTTGGCTCTTTTATGACTCGTGGACTTCAACTCCCAGAATTCCTGAGCCAGCATAGGAGTTGAAGTCCACGAGTCATAAAAGAGCCAAGGTTGCCTACCCCTGGCCTTGGGAATGGATGGATAGCTATGCTGGCTCAGGAATTCTGGGAGTTGAAGTCCATGAGTCACAAAAGAGCCAAGGTTGCCTACCCCTGGCCTTGGGAATGGATGCATAGCTATGCTGGCTCAGGAATTCTGGGAGTTGAAGTCCATGAGTCATAAAAGAGCCAAGGTTGCCTACCCCTGGCCTTGGGAATGGATGCATAGCTATGCTGGCTCAGGAATTCTGGGAGTTGAAGTCCACGAGTCATAAAAGAGCCAAGGTTGCCTACCCCTGGCCTTGGGAAGGGATGGATACTCAGTTAAAAGGAAGTCAGTAGGAAGAACACGTCAATGAGATGGAAGTTTCCCCACCCCTAGCAACGTATCTTTGTAAAACAGTGTTTCTCTACCTTGGCAACTTGAAGAGGTGTGTGTTTCCACTCCCAGAATTCCCCAGCCAGCCATCTGAAGTCCACAGGAGCCCCCCCTCTCCCCTCCCAATTTTCTATGTTTTAACGTTCAATCTGAAGCCCTCTCAGTTCCAGACACCTACCTCCATCCATGTGTTTCAGGGCCTTTTCAGCATCATCTGGATTTTCAAACTCTACGTAGGCGTAGCCCCTGGAAAGATGCGGGTTGAGCCTATCTGCTGGCATATCAATCATCTTGATCTTTCCGTAGGTAGAAAATATTTCCATGATGTGATCCTTCAAGGAAAAGAATTCCTGGCATCACTACGTATTCCCATTACCTTTAGTCTTCCTAAAAGAATACTGAATAAGAGACAGCTACAGCTTTAACCGAGATAGAAGCGTATCAAGCCAAATCCATGCAGAGGGATTTGTGTTTCACGTGTGCTTCCTTACTTGAGCTAAAATATATTCCTGTATATATTTACAGGAAATACTAGTGGTGATAGAAGCAAGGGTTTAAGACAGCAAGTTCAACTGACAGGCGCAATTGGGTTCACTATTGGAAAAGCTGAGCACCAAAGAATGGAGGCCTTTGAACTCTGGTGCTGGAGAAGACTCCCGCGAGTCCCCTGGACTGCAAGGCGATCAAACCAGTCAGTCCTGGAGGAGATCAACCCCGACTGCTCTTTAGAAGGCCAGATCCTGAAGTTGAAACTCAAGTACTTTGGCCACCTAATGAGAAGGAAGGACTCACTGGAGAAGAGCCTCATGCTGGGAAAGATGGAGGGCAAGAGAAGGGGACGACAGAGGAGGTGGCTGGATGGAGTCACTGAAGCAGTAGGCGTGAGCTTCAATGGACTCCAGAAGATGGTAGAGGACAGGAAGGCCTGGAGGAACGTTGTCCATGGGGTCGCGATGGGTCGGACACGACTTCGCAACTAACAACAACACTGGAAAAGCCTCAGACAGCAATTGGGTGTGTGAAGTGGGGAAATGTCTCTCTTAAACTATGGAGAACCACCTACAGAACAGATAACAACAGTGAATTTAGGCTGATCAAATGTAAGCCCGAGTTATTCCTCCTGAAATCACACCAGTGTTTTCATGAATCCAGCTCAGTTCTTTTACAGCTTGACTCCAAATTCCCAACATCCAAATTAATTAGGACTTTGATTCTGCTCCTTCAGGGTCTAATTTTCTCTTCCTTTTGAATCCAATTAAGCAACCGGTTACAATTACCTTCGTGACATTTCTGGTAAGCCTCCCCACGTGAACTTTTGTGGGCTTGGGTGAGGGACTCCTCCTCTTCCGTTCTTTTTCATCTCTCTTGGGTGGTTTAGATCTGGAGAAAACAGAGAAATCGTTTTTTTCTAATGAGCAAGCTTGTAATAAAAGTCAGCTACTGGCTGCCATTTAAACAACAGCCTGTCTGAACGATGTATGTTTCAATGAACTTGTCGAACCTTCAGACATGATAGGAAGGCAACTGTGTTAAATCTATGGTAGCAAAAAACATCAGTAGTTTGGTAGCATCCCTTCTGATTAATAAATGTTATTAAAAGGCACCAGCAGTTAGATGTAGGATTTAAAATGGGGGGAAATGGGGGGAAGGGGCGCAAATAAGTTGATTATGCAAATTCATATGAGACTGATTACAAGTATCTTATCAATTAACAATTGCAATGCGATTAAAAAAAATTGTTTACATCTGCATAAACCAAACTATTGTCTCCTCCCTTTCCTCCCCCCCACAGTTTAAATTCTTTATGTCTAGTCACTCTGCATCTGATAAAAGGAGCTGCAACTTTTGAAAGCTTTTCCCTTTTAATAAAATATGGAAAATATGGAAAAGGTGCTACAAGATGCCTAAAATTGGGCCTTTAAAATGTTTTTTTTTAAAAAGCTAACTGGCATTTACATTCTACAAAATCATAGAAGGAATCTGGTGTGTACAGGCATAAAACTGAGCCCCAATGAGGGTTTTGCCTACAACAGGGGTCTTCAAACTTGTGGACTTCAACTCCCAGAATTCCTCAGCCAGCGTGCCTGGCTGAGGAATTCTGAGAGTTGAAGTCCACAAGTCATAAAAGGGTCAAGTCTGACGACCCCTGGCCTACAATGTTCTGCATTACAACTCTTCGTTGATGACTTACCATTTCAGGTAAATGTAAACCAACTGTTATTTTCAATAATTACACCCACGAAGATTTAAAGTAGAGTTCTCCAGAGCGGTCAACATCATCTCCAAGAATTAATGGACTATCCAAGATAATTATTATTACTATTAGTATTCACGTTACTATTAAAATAATATGGGGGTGGGTGGGTCGATGAATACTCTGAAACTTCACAAAAGGATCAGTGAACTGTAGAGTTTGGAAACCCCTGATTTAAAGCAAGGGGTGAAAATTAGTCCTCAACTCCCAAGACGTTAAGCCATCTCGTTCAACTCCAGATTTACCACATTCCCTCAGGCAATGCCACTCACTTGGAACGGGACCGTCTCCGATTGTCGTGTCTACGCCGCGAAGGGCTTGGAGAGCCCGAAGAACTGCTGGAGCTGGAGCTACGGGAAGTGCTGGAGCTGCCCGAACGGCTTGATGCAGACGAGGAACTGGAGCCACTGCTGGACCCAGTGCTGGAACTTGACCCTGAACTGGAGGTGGAACTTGACCGAGACCTGAGAGAAGAACAGCAGCAATGTATCACCACAACTGAGCAGAATCAACTCTCCTGATCTAGAACAGGGGTCCCCAACCCCCGGTTCCGTGGACCAGTACTGGGCCGCGGCATGCCAGCAACCGGTCCGCACAAATAAGCAAAGCCCATCCACGGGATGCAGGCAGCACAGAAAGCCACGCACGCTCCAGTCCGCGGAAAAACCTCTCTCCACGAAACCGGTCCCTGGTGCCCAAAAGGTTGGGGACCTCTGATCTAGAAGGCTTGCAAGAAGCCCTCATAAACCCCACACATGCTTTCACATGCCTCAGTCAAGAAAGAGGAATTGAAGTAATGTTTTATTTTTTAAAAAATGGATCATTTCTATCTTTCTATCAAAACCTTAACAGTAAGAATGGGAGGCTAAGACCAGACCAGTAGAAGGCCCTTCACGGTCACGATCTCCAACATTCCTCAGCACGCGGTGAATGGAAATAAGTAACAATTTAGTTGATTTGATTTCTACAGCCACCCAGCTCAAACAAGTGACCCTGGCCTGTGTACACCATCCAACATAAAAACCATGAAAACTATTCAAACAGTGGCAGATAAATATATACGGCACCGAGTAAAACTGTTACTATTCGTGTTTAACACAGGCAGGAAATGGGGCCCTTCACATCCTCGGGGCCCGGTATCCAGTTATGGGATAAGCTTTGAAGTGAACTCTGAAACTCATGCCTCCCCACAAGAACTCCTCAGGAAGTGAGTTTCTAGTTCCCCAGAAGCCACAAACGCAGGGCCTGCCTTTCGTACGCTTTTTCGGGGATCCCGGGATTCCGTGTACCTGGTGCTACTGCTGCCGCTGGAGGCGCTGTGCCTTTTGCGGGTTTTGTCGCGCCCACGGTCTTTTTCGCCGGACTCCTTTGTGGCTGGTTTGTCCTTGGACCGGTCCTTGGATTTCTCTTCAGTCCGGTCTTTGCGCTTGGTCGGAGAGGGAGCCCTTGAACAGAAAAGCCAGAAAGTTATCGCCTAACTTCGGCTGCCGAACGAAAGCGAGACGATGAGAAGGCCAGGGAATTCCCAGCCTACACCCTATCGGGGCAGGTCCAAAGGAAGGCAGAGCCACGTAGGGAAGATTATGAAAGGAGCCAAGAGAAGCATTTCTAATTGCAGGCCGCCCGTTTAGTGACCGTTGGAAGTTACGGTGGCACTGAGAAAAAAAAAAAAAGGACTTATGGCCTTTTTTTCACACTTATGACCACTGCAGCATCCTCACGGCCGTGGGATCAAAATTTGGAAGCTTGGCCAACTGACTCCTATTTAGGACAGCTGCAATGTCACCTCTGATGACTCTCTGACAGGCAAAGTCGATGGGGGAAGCCAGACTCACTTAACCACTGCAGTGATTCGCTTAACAACTGTGGCAAGGTAGGTCGTAAAATGGGGCAAACCTCACTTAACTGCCTTGCTTAGCAACAGAAATGTTGAACTCCACTGTGGTTGTTAAGTCGAGCATTATCTGTACTCATGCTTCCCAGGAATGTCCCAGTAGGCTCTCCCACCCCTCCCTCCAGTCCCTGGGAGAATTTAGGCCTTGAAAATTCAGACAGCGGTTACCTAGTGCTGGACTTTTTATTATTTTCTTTGATGGCTAGCAAACTCTTCTTTTTCATTCCTGACAGTTCCATTTTCCCCTTCGGTGTCCCAAAGCAGCTCTGTGGGGGGCCTCACTTATCTGAAAGCTTACTTCTAACGGATCCCTAAGCGACTGCAAGAAGCTCCAGAGAGCAGCCTAGTGACAAGACAAAAGCATTGAGAGACAATTAGCATACAGGCAGAAGGAGAACAAAAAAAAAATCCTATTTGATAAGAACAGCAGATGATATCAACCAATATTCATGCAAAGCACTGGGTGGGCGTAAACAGCAAATTGCCTGGCTGAAAATGGCACCTGCTGAATAATCTAAATCAGTGTTCCCAATCTGAGCAATTTTAATTGGTGTGGACTGGAGAATTCTGGGACCTGAAGTCCACACAAATTAAAGTTGCTCAGGTGAGAAACACTGATATATACTGGGTATTTTAGAAGATACTGTATTTGAATACTTTCTAAGGACCTCTAATACTAAACAAAGGAAGAATGCAGTTTTTTCCGCCACCATCGCAAACAAGTTTTTCTGTCTGAAGTTTTCCCAGAATTGTATCTTTAATTGGGGGGGAGAGGGGCAGGGGATATGAAAGGAGCGTCATTGACGGTTGCATAATTTTTGGAATTAGAGTGTCTACTTGGTTAGCTTTGCAGGAGCTTTGACCCAAATACGGATGGAATCTTTAAATATGAAATTAAATTAAAAATTAAATATGAATAAAATTAAGCATGAATAAAATTTGAGGGCAGGGCTCCCAGACTTACTAATCCTGCTTAAAAAACTTGGGATACTTGTGATCCAATCAAACATGATCAGTGGTTAATGGCTTAACCTTATATGTGAGCCAGACCTGGCTACTCAACAAATCATAGTAAAGTAAACAATTCTGCACTGTGTTCTAACCGATATAGATGCAATAACTTTTCTATAGCTTTTAATCTTCAGTATAGCAGCATTAAAAGATATACTCTCTATTCAATAGTATATTGTATAGGTAATAATTATATTTGCATATATTTCTATTTAACTATATAGAAGCATTTCCCCAGCAAACCTGACTGGGGTCACCCTTTTGGAAAGAGCAAGAACTGCTAAACATATTTTAATCTTTGTACTACAAGTTTTAGATATCGGGGCCCCAACAGGCACTATGAGATTATTTGACTATTTAGATACTGAAATATGTTAGTTTGGAATGCTGTAAGCATTTGTCTCATCTGGAAGGCATACATTAAGAGAGTCTGTTAGTTATGACATCCTGTTGGCATCTAAACCAACCTGCAATTTAGTATTTTTTCAGAGATGGAACAAGATATTTTCTTACTGCACCAGATAACATTTACTTTTATCTCACTGCTACTCTCCCTATCCTACCTTTAGTTCAACCCTCATATCAAGCTCCACCACTATCTCTGCTTCCCTCTTAGCTCTTTAAATATGAAAAGAACACAAGTTACAAAACCAAAGCACTTCCGGTGAGATTTTATCCCGAGTGAGCATCCGAATTCCAGCCTACCCCCATCAGATACTCATCTGGCCTTTTGTAAAGTTGGGAGAACCATTTGGGAAGCCACCAAAGCAAGACTTCCCAGTTTTATTACAGCGATGTATGATGTTATATCTCTGTACTATGCATGATTATGCGTTATTATACACCCTGAAAACTACCCAGAATCCAACTGGATTGAAATGGTGCATAATTCCATTAAAAAAAATGAAGGGAGGCACAGAACTGCCTCTCCCCCGCTTCCAAAAAATTGGAATAAATCACATATTATTATTTTTTTTGCAAAAGCAACGGCAGCAAACCGTGTAAAACCTTACAGGGCGGCATCTGTCTGTAAGTGGTGCAAAAATTACTTTCAAGTTCTACAATGGATCATTGGGGAACCCAGTGCCTTCTCCCCCCCCCCAAAAGGGGAACAGCTCCAACAGCCCCCCCCCCCAGGAACTTGCTTTGAGCAAGAGGCCAGAAAGGGGCGGAGCCAGCTTGGTTCTACGTCACCCACCCGCACGCCGCCCCGTCCTCCAAGATTCAGAGGAGCGTCCCCTCCCCACTTTCCGTCCGGGCCTTCCGCACTCCCGAGGCGGGCCTCACGCTCCTCCACGAGGCCGACCCTGCTGAGAAGGCCCTCAGCGGCTCGGCGAACCGCTTCCCGCCGCTCTCGCGGCCGTCCCCGAGCCAGATGGCGACGGATTAGCGCCTCTCCGCTACTTACATCCTCAGAGATCGCCCGTTGCTCCTACCGTCGCGCTCGCGGTGACGTAGTTTGCCGCCTTCCGCAGAGCCGGGCGCAGGCGGATGGCGTCAAAGACGGCGACCGGGAAAAGGCGTTGGAATCCTAGACGCCTCTGTTTCCAAGGTTACGACTCCTCCCCCCCCCTTTTTTTTTAAAGGGCCAGACAGGCGATTTTTGCTTCTTGGCGGGGTCGCGTTTAGGAGAACGCCAAGAAAGCTAGATTTGCAGCGATGAGTGCATGCAAAACCATGAGAATACTCAAGTTTGCAAAACAAAAACCCAATATTCTTTTTTTTTTTTTTTTTTTACAAACAAGTGAAAATCTCCTGATGTGTTGGACCACAGCTGTCATCAACTGCCATGGTTTGGACTCATGGGAATTGTGGTACATAGGACTCTTCATCTTTTCGGGGAAACGAAAAGCAAGTTCTAGATTTTGCAGAAGGCCATGCTAGCATGCAGTAGGTTCCAGATGTTTTGGGAGATTGCTAATACCATTAGCAGGTTCCAGATGTTGCAAAAGACCGCTAGCATCACAACATATTCCAGTAGAAGATCTAGCCAGAAATCTGGGTATAGAAGATGTTGCAGAAGACCATGCTAGCATCACAACAGATTCTAAATGTTACAGAAGACCATGCCAGCACCACAGCAGGTTCCAGATGTTGCAGAAGATCTAGCTAGAAATTTGGGTAGAAGAGTTGCAATTGCAACCTGGAGAAACGACTCACTTCGCAGCCTTGATTGGACTGGATGGCATTATATCTTATGGTGAATGTTGATATTAAGAGGTTACGAAATACACAGGTGGATCATGCATCAAATTCATCTCCAGCTGTCTTGATGGGATGTAGGGCTATCCTAACACTGTGGGCAAAGCTGAACAAATTTTAACCATAAAATTTTTGGAAATAGTTGGCCCTCGCTTTCTTCTTCCTAGGGCTGAGAGATGGACAGGCTCCAAGTCACACCCAACTGGCTTCATGCCTAAAGCAGGACTAGAACCTACAGTCACCTGGTTTCTAGCCTGGTGCTTTAACCACTACCCCAAACTGGCTTTTATTCACATATGATTGTTATCATATTATTAATTTGTGATGAAGCATGTTGTGTGAACCCCACCCCTTGCTTACTGGTCATAAGTCACTTTTTCCAGTGCCATTGTAATTCTGAATGGCTGCTAAACAAATTGTCAGTCATGGACTTGTAGTGCAGGATGAACATTGGTCTCTTCTGTCGGCCACACAAATGTGCTTCTACTTAACAACTTCCTAGTGCTGAAGGTCTCCATTGCTTAGCATAACTAGAAAGGCAAAGAGAAGCGATTTCCCAATTTGTAGACGATCCTTGCTTTAATTGTGACAAGGAGAGCTGTAAGCCAAGCCATCCATTTCCAAAGAAAGGTGAAAAACAGAAAAAGTTAGAGGGGAAAAAGCTCTAAAGAATTGTCAGGAAGAGAAACTTCAGATCCCTTGACAGGTCTCATAGTTGAAAATCAATCAGTAAGCTGCGTTCCAATTTTTTTTTTTATTTTTCGGTCTATTCATAGGCCACCCAGTCATTCTGACTCCCTGTGGCTCACAACAGAATAAAATACAATCAACCATAAATAAATTTCCAGCCTAGGGACAGCAAAAACAAACATCATAAGATCTCCATGATCAGAGGAAAAAGAAGAACGAATTAGCAATTAAACATTTATTTCACAACTCCCCGAATGCCAGAACTGGAAAAAAACAAGAGAACAGTATGATTTTTAAAAATGGGGAAAAAATGTAAGATGGTGGTGGGCAAAACTACAACTCAGACCGCCACAGTTGAGACCATCTCCTCCAGCATCATTAAGCCACCGAGTCACCACATCTTTGCTGTCAAGTTCATCTTCCTTATTTCTGTGGAAGGAAGTTGCTGGTTTTGGAGACCCCTGTTCTACAGGATCAGAAAGTACTGTATATGGATGGGCAATTTAATTAGTAATTGCTGCAATGCCAGGGGATCAGCAGAGGGCAGTAGCTGATTAAAAGTTAATATTTTATATAAATAAAAATGTAAATGTTCGTTTGTTCAAAATCTTAAATCTCTGAAAGTTCTTCACCGATTGCTTTGAAATTTTGACACAACGTTGCATTCGAATACGCGCGTGTTTCTATATACCTCTATTATATAGATGTCACACCTGTGACAGGTAAAAACATGCTTTTTTGAAAAACAGCGCCATCTGTTGGATGTAAAAGCAACTTTTACACACACACTTTTACCAGACTGAGCCACAGCAACGCGTGGCCGGGTACAGCTATAAAAAAAAAAATTAAAACCCTAACATCATCCCTGCTACATGAGCAAACCCCACTTCCTTCTAGCACTGATGATGCTACCTAGCTGGGTAACGAAACAGCTGCAAGAATACAAACAAGTTCAGAGAGCACTAAGGACCCCCTATTCACATCTGTAGAGGCATGAGAAGCTGGTTCTGGGACAGCACATTTTGGTAGATACTGAATTTGGCCTTTGCCCCATGGAAGATTGCCTTCACAATTTATACCACCTTCTCTTTGTGGCATTGTTTTATAAAAATAACATATTTTAATTTTAGCTGTAGTCTTCTTGCAGTGAGCAAGAAATTCAAGTCTGCAGAGTTGGTAGCTATGTGAGCAAGGTGACGGCTTACAGTCAACTTTTTACTATACAAATTCCTGAGTTTCATTCTGGGGAAAATGGAATGTTTGGACAAGGCTGACCTCTTTTTATTTTTATTTTTTAATTTCTTTTGTTTACATACTGACTTTTATTGCTTAGGAAATGGGAGGTGAGCCTAGAAAACTGCCTGGCGTCCAGTTGCCTCCTTGCCCACAGCTTAAAATGTCACCTCAACCAACGGCTTCGTGACAATGTTCGCCTGAACTGATCTTTTCCTGTTTCCTAAACTAGGAAATGAACCTGAGATTTTCTCTGCATGGAAAGAGGCAAGGTCCCCTGAGAGAGGTCCCATAAAACAAACAGT
Organism: Protobothrops mucrosquamatus; assembly: GCF_001527695.2. Classification (NCBI taxonomy): domain Eukaryota; kingdom Metazoa; phylum Chordata; class Lepidosauria; order Squamata; family Viperidae; genus Protobothrops; species Protobothrops mucrosquamatus. The sequence goes on along the minus strand of NW_015387500.1, from coordinate 235,039 downwards.
ATTTGAGGCATGCATTGTCAGTGGCAACACACATCACAACTAAGACAATCCATTGCTTAGGGGGAGTGAAGCCACCATAGACCTGATTAACAATCCATCCGGGTGAGCTAATTTCAAACAGATCTCCGCCCTCCCAACCCCTTTCTTCTCTTAAAAAATAATTCCGGATTTACTAGAATCGAATCCTGAACATTCTGCCTCTAAAGAAACTGTTTTGCTTCTCTCTCTTCTCTCTTCTCTCTTTTCTCTTTCTCTCCTCTCTCTGTTCTCTCCCTCCCTCCCTCTCTCTCTTCTCTCTCTTCTCTCTTCTCTCTCGTCTTTCTCTCTCTCTCTCTCTCTCTCTCTCTCTCTCTCTCTCTCTCTCTCTCTGATTGTGGTGGGCAAAGCACTTTACTCCCACTGATAAGTTACAGGGAGAAAATAATCACATTTATTTTTTTCATGGTGGGTGGGGAAAATATCATGGGACCCCCACCAATTTTTCACACAAGCTGGCAGTGAGAGATGCCTGTAGGAACAAAGAGGTAGGTTTCTCACACTCCATGGGGGAACAGAAAAAACGTCACCCTCAAAATAAATACTCCAGGAATTTGATCCGTTTACACTGTGCTCGGTTGGCCGGAACGTTCTTCTGAGATTTACCTCTTCATTAGATCCCAAAATAGTTTTTTTCTTTACGGAGGCTCTTCCTGGTAGAATCAGATGTCTGATATAATCTCACAGCGATCATTCAGTTCAATGTTGTTGTAGTTCTGCGGTCTGGAAAACCCAGAAGGAAATAGGTTAGAGTAGCGTGAGTTTTATTTGCTTAATGAGATGGGGAGAGGATCGGAGCAGGCTGCTTCTGCTCTGTTTCTCATAAACAGAAAGAACAGAGATGGTTGCGGAATCTAAGCAACATCCTAGAATCGTGTTTCTCTAAACCTTGGCAACTAACTTCAACTTCAACTCCCAGAATCCCCCAGGGACATGAGCACATACAATAGCTGCCCAGCACATTAGGTGGGTACCAGGTTGGGCAAAGGTACACATACAGGATAATGGAGACAGGTTCATACTGGATCAATGTTGTAGGTTCACGTTTTCGTTGCTAGCTTTGGCTTCAGCACAAATCCCAATAGCAGCTCTTATTTCTTTTACCTTTTTATACAGTAGAAAGTTCCACCGATTAACAGCAGTATGAGCAAAATGGAACCCAAGACCAAAAAAGCAATTTCCCAGCCTTCAAGTGAAGCTGTGGAAAAAAAGAGAAAAACGAATTATTAATATAAAGGCTAGAGGCATCCGTGCTTTCTTTTAATGGTTTATTTATGGAATCAGTCACAATGCAAAAATTATGAAGAGAGAGAGAAAGAAAGAAAGAAAGAAAGAGAGAGAGAGAGAGAGGGAGGAAGGGAGGGAGGGAGGAAGGAAGGAAGGAAGGAAGGAAGGAAGGAAGGAAGGAAGGAAGAAAAAGAGAAGAAGGAAGAAAGAAAAAAGGAAGGAAGGAAGGAAGGAAGGAAGGAAGGAAGGAAGGAAGGAAGGAAGGAAGGAAGGAAGGAAGGAAGGAAGGAAGGAAGGAAGGAAGGAGAAAGAAAATTCTTTCCTTGAAGAATCTGGGGTCACCTGTGTCACTTTCATTCCTCCTCCTCTCCCCACATATCTTTGGTCACCACCTGATCGCCTCACCTTTAGCTATTGGTAGCATCTCACTGGAAGATGTACAGGGTGCATTAGTTCGGAGGAATATCCCATCCACAGAAAATAGGTGGGAACTTAGGGAGAATTTCTGTTGCCACTGGATAAGGAGCTGCCGTTCTTCCGGTGACGTGGCCAGCAACCGACTGGACAGTTTCAGTGTGGTACCAGAGCAGGTGAAATTCAGTTCTGTGGAAAGACAAGAAAGATGGATTAGCTATTCAGGTTTGAAAGACCAGGTTCACACATGAAGGTCCAGTTAAACTGATTTATTATGTGACGGCTCAGTGATTAAAGATCCTGCGCTTGTCACCTGGACGTTGACAGCCCGGGTTCAAGACTCAAGTGCCGCACGGTGAGGTGAGCTCCCATTACTTGCCCCAGTTCCTGCCCACCTAGCAGTTCCAAAGCATGCAAATGCGAGTAGATAAATAGATACCACTTTGGTGGGATGCTGGCCATATGGCCACAGAAGCATCTTTGAACAACGCGGGCTCCCTCAGCGGGAAAACAGAGATTAGCACCATGTCCTAGAGTTGGACACAACTGACAGGGAAATCTTTACCCTTGTTGCTAAATTGCTAGACAATTTAACACTGAATGAAAAACACAGGCAATGCGGTTATTCCCCACACAGAGAATAATTTCTCCTTTCTCATTAAAAATTGCAAAATGTGATAGTGGGCCATTTTTATAGGAGCTCTCCGCACCACATTCTAGGCAGCTTTGGGTAGACCAGCTTCTGCATCCCTGCTTGAAACCAAGGGTGGAGGATCTATATCCTTTCAGAATATGTTAAGATAGTCGAAATCTGGGCCACTACAGATTCCCCATCCTAGCTTGAAAAGTTCAGAAAAATAACATTATTTACACTGGCTGTGCCTTTTCTGACCTGAATATATTGTCCCTAGCAATGTTTTCAAAAAGCAATATCAATCGATATTATGCTATTTTTTAAAAAGACATGTTGGACACAAACCTTGCAGAGCACAGAGAGAGATAGCACACAAGCAGCTATTTTCCATGGACCTCACTAGTGTCTGCTGGAAGTGAGCTTGTAGCTGTGGATGTTGAAGCCAGAAGGAACAGTCTATCAAGAGAAGAATAGCCATCTTAAGCACCTGATTCTGGGCAACGTTACAACATTTATATATAAAAACTAGCTGTACCCGGCCACGCGTTGCTGTGGCTCAGTCTGGTTAAATGGAAAAGAAAGAAAAGAGAAAGTGCACGTTTCTAATATGTTTAATTTCACAATGCTTGTGGGTATACAATTTTTTTGTTGTTCCATTGTCTGTGCATCAATTCCAACGCAATGTCGCACGAAATAATTAAATCAAAATGAAAATAAATCGAAATCTATGAAAATTCGATTTAACAATGCAATCGGAAACATTGAAATGGAATCGTAAAATTGGAAATTCGGAAATCGTAAATGGATCGTAAGTCGGAAACATTGAAATGGAATCGTAAAATCGTAGCGTGTGTTGCTTTTACGTCTAACAGATGGCGCTGTTTTTCAAAAAAGCATGTTTTTATCTGTCACAGGTGTGACATTTATATAATATAGGTATATAAAAACACGCGTGTATTCGAATGCAATGTTGTGTCAAAATTTCAAAGCAATCGGTGAAGAACTTTCGGAGATTTAAGATTTTGAACAAGAAGATAAAGAACAATGTAAAGGTCATACATCAAAACGTATAAAACATATTAAAAAGATTTGGTGTAGTGGTGAAGGCACCAGGCCAGAGACTGGAAGACCATGAGTTCTAGACTAGTCCCACCTTAGTATGAAGCTGGGCAACTTTGAGCCAGTCACTCTTCCTCAACCCCAAGAAGAAGGCAAGGGCAAATCAGTTCTGAAAAACCTTGCCAAGAAAACTGCAAGTACTCACTAGCCCATGCAGTTGCTAGGAGTTTTAAAAAAAAAGCTGACTAAACTGATGATGTTTACCTAGTTTGGGTAATGAAACATTTGCAAGAAAACAAGCAAGGTCAAAGAACACCAAGGACTCCTCAAAAACTGACTTAAAACAAAAAGAAAAAAATTCACCCCACAAAAATTAGTGTGGTGTTTTGGCATTGCCCAACGATACAAAAGCCTCTCTTTTTTGGTTATTGTGTCTGCAGCAGGTTTAGCATCATGCCCCTTTCTGGGGAAAAAAAACCAGGATATATATATATATATATTAAAATCTGGGCCACTACAGATTCCCCATCCTAGCTTGAAAAGTTCAGAAAAATAAGCCCCAAACCAAGAATGAGAGTGTGCAGTTCTTCCAAGTTGAGTTCCTTATTGTTTCATCTCTATAGACAAAAGTCTTCCATGCTGAGAACTCTACTATCTGTATTGAAAATGTAGTTTAGGAACTATGAGGGAGGGTTGGTCTTCACCCTCTTTCTCTCACACATATCTAGGCTGAGTTGCCTCTTAGTCCTCTGGAATTCATTCCCCCCCCTCCTGGAAACCCAGCTCCTCCCTACATTCTATCACATCATGTGTGGACTTCAAGTCCCAGAATTCCTCACTCACCATGGGTCAGGCCCCAAACCAGGAATAACATGTGGTGATTCTTCCAGGCTGAGTTCTTTATTGTTTCACACCTATAGACAAAATCTTGCCAGATTTTACTGTCTGCATCTACAATATACTCTGGGAATTATTGAGGAGAGACTGTCTTCACTCTCTTTCTCTCACATAGGATATCTGGACTGCATTGCCTCTTCTGGACTGCAGTCCTCCCTCCTCGGGATCTGCCTTCTCACCACCTTCCATCACACAAGGGATGACCTCATTCTCTCCAGTTGCCCGCAAGGAAAAAAAAAGACCACTTACTAGGTGTCCATAGGCACATTCCAAGATCCAAGGACAGAGACTCTTGAGGACAGCTATTCTCCATGCCTGGGGTGGGGTTGGAGATGAGAAAGGTTTCCTTGCAAAAAGGGCAGTAACTCAAAGACCAGATTCTGCAAGGACACAAAAAGCAAGCCCAGAACATTTGTAGCAAGCAAAACATTACACGGGGAACCAAACACTTACAGGCAAATATCACAATGATGGTTATAGGAAAGGATTTCAATAAATGCAGTTAAGACACAGTTGGCTTGTAGACCAGAAGGTTGGTAGTTTGAGACCCAAGCACCAGGTGATGGAGCGAGCTCCTGTTCTGGCCCAACCCCTGCCCACCTAGCAGTTTGAAAGCATGCAAATGTAAGTAGATAAATAGGTACCACTTTGGTGGGAAGGTCACCTTAGCATATAGTGCTGGCTACACGACCACGGAACTATCTTCGGACAATGCTGGTTGCCTTGTCTAGGAAATGGAGGTGAGCACCACCCCTAGAATTGGAGACAACTGGATGGGGGGAACCTTTATCTTACCTTTACCTTTAATGGGATGTGAGAATGATCTTGGGAGAAGGAGGAAGTGCGGCAGACTAGACCAGGGCTTTTCAACCAGTGGTACGAGTACCACCTGTGGTACACTGGCACCTGGCAGGTGGTACGCGACCATCCTAGAAAAGTGGTAGCGGGGGAGGGGAATGAGCTGAACCGGTGGCAGCACCGCACAAGCCTGAGCGAGAGACAGCTGGAGCTTCAGGGCTGTCAGGGCTCAGTGGAAGCACCAGGATCAGTGCCAGACTCCAGCTGGAGCTCGGCGCTGATCCTGGTGCTTCTGCTGAGCCCAGAAGAAGTGCCGATCAGCTGGAATGTTGCAGCATCTCCAGTGTCTTCTGATTTACATTCAGATGCTTGGCAACTGATTCATATTTATGACGGTCACAGGGTCATGTGAAGTGACCAAAACCTGCTACAACCACCCAGCAGACGGGGGGGGGGAATAAAAACTAAACACTCCCCACCCCACCCCTGCTGCCAATCCTGAACAGAAATGCTCACAACAATGAAAACCTCGGACAGGAGGAAGAGCGCCGCCGGGCGGGCAGGCAGGCGTCTTGCTCGGCTATGGCTTGGGGGGCACTTTTTTCAGTGCCACTGTAACTTCAAACAGTCACTAAGCGAACTGTTGTAAGTCGAGGACTACCTGTACTTTATCACTTTTTTCCTTTTTTTTTTTTTTTTGACACCTTGCAACTGGTGGTATTCGGATGTTGCCATATTCTAAAAGTGGTACAATGGGTGAAAAGGTTGAAAAGCCCTGGACTAGACAACACTTGCATAAGAGACAATTGAGCCTACAGAAGAAATGTGGGCGTGGCAAATTCTCAGAAGGGACCCGCCCTAGTTTTTACAGAAAGAAATGCAGAATAGGAGTGGAAAGAACAAGGCACTGTAGGAATACAAGAGGCTCACCTTTCCCTTTTCCCAGATACACCGGGGATTTGAGAGACCATCCCAGGATTCCACGTCACAAGGTATTCTATTTTCTCGGCAATATTTAGAGTACCGTATGGAAGTCGCAGCTTTCGGCTGAATAGCGCCACCGTCATGTTCTCCTGCTCTGGGAAAGAGTGATTCCAGAGAGTGGGCATCACCAACTGCTCTGGAAAGAAACAGGATAAAGTTAATGAAGGACCAGCATTTAAAAAAAAAAAAGCAATAAAGTATTTATTTAAGAAAATTTATATTAGTGCCCAACTCATTCTCAGTGACTCCGGGCAGCTTACAAAGATTAAAAAAAAATCCTCATATAAAAACAATAAAAAGTAACTGCTGATTAAGAGAACGCAGGCAAATTGGACCGACAACCTGTTGCCAAACAGCTTCAAATTGAACTGATTTAAAAATTTTCCCCTCTCAACAACTGTGTGATTTTTTGCTAACTTTTTACACATCCTTGATACTGGTTACTCACTTCTGTATTCATCCATGTCCATTTTGCACCCATAATTATCTTGTTTTCTCTCTCACACACACACTTTTAAAGTACCTAATTAATATACTTTTCACAACTGTCACTTCTTCACTGGCACAGTATTTCAATTTTTAAACATTTTTCACTAGCTACTCTTTTCCTTGTTTTAGCTCAGTAAAATGTAAAGCCTTGATTTAACGGGCCCCGGAAACAACGGACAAAATCTTTGCAAGCACAATATCCTTCTGTGAATTGGGAAAAAAAAACCCCAAACCATCCGCTGCTTTACGCACTGATAACATGGCCCCAAATATGTAAAACGTGGCATGTTTTATGCATGACAAAAATATGCCTGTCAATTCCCATTCCAAAGCACAAATACAGGTAGTCCTTGACTTACGGCCACAACTGAACCCAAAATGTCTATTACTAAGCGAGACAGGTGTTAAGCAAATTTTGCCCCATTTCACAACCTTTCTTGACTTTGCTTGTCAGAAGGTCGCAAAAGGGGATCACATGACCCCGGGACACTGCAACCATCATAAGTACGAGTCAGTTGCCAAGCATTTGAATTTTGATCACGTGACCGCAGGGATGCTACAAGGGTCGTAAGTGTGAAAAACGGTCCTAAGTCACCTTTTTCAGTGCCGTTGTAACTTCAGACGGCCACTAAATGCATAGTTGTAAGTCAAGGACTACCAGGAGATGAACAGAACAATTTATTAGGACCATTGACATACCATTAGGCTTAACACTCTGGAACATTCGTCCTGGCATGACGACAAAGAGACCCTCGCTCCCAAATCTGCCTTGCAGGTGGATGCTGGTGTACGGCCGGTTATGGTTCCCGAAGAAGAAGTGCAATGTGTATTTTTTTAAGCTGTCCCCGGGCTTCCCCTTCAGTTCTATGAACTTGTACAGTAATGAGTCATTGGCCAGGCCCACTTCGTTGATGACAGTGGAAGAATTATGGAGCTCCTCTTTGCTGAGAGTCCAGCTGAGAGACACACAAGAGTTTTCCTGAAGCGGCGTTGTTTCAGTCACCTGGGAGGTGGGCAGGAGAAGGCACCCAAAAAGTATTATGAATCTGCAATGTTCGTTTTTTTCAAAAGTGCATTTTCAAATTTCTAACGGCTCTCCCCAACTGAAGGCTCCTTATAGCCACTCTGTCGAGTTATTTTTCAGAACTTAGCCCTTGAGAAAAACATCTAAGGGCAGGGACTGATTGTATTTAATTATCCAGTTTCAAGGCCAACCAACTCTTTGGGAATTCCGGAGAACTTAGAGATAAAAAGGGAAACAATATATAGAAAAAGAAATTGTGACTGAGCAGAAGAACAAAATTCCCAGTTATAATCCAAGCATAATTAAAATGGGCTTGAAAACTATGCTGTTCCAGGCCTGGGAGAGAACAAACATGTTTTTTATAGCTTCCTGAATGTCATAAGAGTGGGAGATGCATGAATATTGGGGAGAATATTGTCTAGTGGTTAAAGCACCAGGCTAGGAAGTAGGAGACCATGAGTTCAAGTCCTGTCTTAGCCATGAAAGCCAGCTGGCCGACTTTGGGCTAATCATCAGGAGACAGTGAATTCTAGTCCTGCTTTAGGCATGAAAGTCAGCTGGGTGACTTTGGGCCAATCACCAGGAGATGGTGAGTTCTAGTCCTGCCTTAGCCATGAAAGCCAAATGGGTGACGTTGGGCCAATCACCAGGAGACGATGAGTTCTATTCCCGCCTTAGCCATGAAAGCCAAATGGGTGATGTTGGGCCAATCACCAGGAGACGATGAGTTCTATTCCCGCCTTAGGCATGAAAGCCAACTGGGTGACTTTGGGCCAGTCCCTCTCTCTTAGCCCAACCCACCTCACAGAGTTGTTGTGAGGAACATAGGAGGAAGATGTGTTGGATATGTTCAATGCCTTGGATTGTTTGTAAAAAATAATAGAAGTGAGATACAAATAAATAAACATGAACAGATGAGGCCAACACGTCTCCCAGTATCTTCCTTCTATCAGCATTCAGCCAGATGTTTGTGTGATAAGTATCCCATTTAACCTAATTCTCAGAACTGGTGACACATTATTTCTGAACAGTCAGCACAATCAGAACCCTAATGGAATAAACTCAAAGTCTAATTCAGCCCGCATCCTGTTTCCTTCTGGAAAACCCCTGTCGGGAGGACCTATACTCAATTATCTCTTTCTAAGCTTCTCCCACCACCATCAACTGTGGTTCAAGTTGATAAGATGACTTGATTGTGCTAGATGCTGATGCAGCAGGCTGGAGTTGGGAGGGTTATCAGACATTGCACAAAGCCATCACGTGGCTGTCGTTAACCCCTCCGTGAGCTGCTAATATGATTTGCAGCAGGGGTCTCCAACCTTGGCGACTTTAAGATGGGCGCGCCAATTCCCGGAATTCCCCAGCCAGAATTCTGGGAGCTGAAGTCCACAAGTCTTAAATGTTGCCAAGTTTGGAGACTCCTGGTTTACAGCATAACATTACCACCGTCGATTATGGTGGACTCAGCCAACTATGCTAAAGCAAATTAGGGCTTGGCGTGTTAGATAAACCTAACCAAGATGGCGTAAACAAGAAACACAAGCTAAAATGGAGTCTTGGCTGATCTCTGCGGCTCCTCTTAAACCTTCAGCCATTTTACCTGGAAACTCTTGGAATCTCTGGGCTTCAGGCTGAGACATCGGCTGATGGACTCGTCTTCAGTGCTATGGGAATCATTTTCATGGAGGACATTTTGTCCAGGAGTGAGAAGAGCCACAAGCTTGTCAGCTTTATCTGTACCCCGGGCTCTGTACACCACAGCATCAACAAGCCCATCCACAGTCACCTGCATGTTGGTTTTATAGACAGGGTTGGGGTGGCGGTAGAGCGCCACGGCGTCTACACCATTTTGGATGGTGGAATCTGGCAAAAGAAGCGAGGGCTTGGGGGTCACTCCTGCACTCCCTACAAGAAAGTAGCCCCATTCGTTGGTGGAATAGCCTGTCAGGTTCAAGACTTGGTAAGCTAAGTTGTTCTTGCCGTTGTACAGAACAAGCCAGTAATTCTTGAGTGAAAACGGTGCTTGTCCTGGGTAGAACAGCTCAATGTATTCCGTATCTTCTCGAGATCCAGGATTGTCTGCGTTTATTTCGTTGATAAGCAACTCCAGGGCTGGAATCGGAGGTGCTTCGGTTGTCCTCGGTTCTTCCGAAGTTAAATCTACAATGAACCAAATCTTGTCACTTCAGACTGAACATACAAACATTTTATTCTAGGGTGAATAGCTAATCTTTCTTTCCTGACCCATGAAGAGAAGAAGGGGTTTACAGGTAGCCCAGCTCTCCAAGCATTGCAACCAATTATTTAAACATTATGGACATCCTCCAGAAATAAAATCAAGTCTATAAAATATAATCTAGTCCAGGGCTAGGCAACCTTGGCTCTTTTATGACTCATGGATTTCAACTCCCAGAATTCCCGAGCCAGCCTGGCTCAGCTTGGAAACCTCTTCCTTTCCCCTCAGCATGGCTGGCTCAGGAATTCTGGGAGTTGAAGTCCACGAGTCATAAAAGAGCCAAGGTTGCCTACCCCTGGTCTAGGTCTTTAGGCAGCACAGGGACCTCCAAGTTGACTGAAGATGTGAAATCTAATTTGCTCAAATCAATGCTGGCTACGGGGCCCATCGAAAAGAAACTGGTCCTGCTTCCTTCACGATACTTCAAAACATGAGGAGAAACCACTGTTGTGTGTCCCTTTCTAAACAATCCAGATGGCCTGTGCCATGATTGGCAGGTGTGTCCTTCTAAACCAGGGGTAGGCAACCGTGGCTCTTTTATGACTCGTGGACTTCAACTCCCAGAATTCCCGAGCCAGCATGGCTCAGCTTGGAAACCTCTCCCTTTCTCCTCAGCATGGCTGGCTCAGGAATTCTGGGAGTTGAAGTCCACGAGTCATAAAAGAGCCAAGGTTGCCTACCCCTGATTCTAGCTCTTCAACGTGTGGTAGTTCAATCTACCGTTCCACTTCAAAAGTTTTTCTCCTGAAGAAAAAAAGAGCATTGCCTGCCTTTGTTCACTTTGTTAGTGAAGTTTGATTAGCAACCATTCAAAGTTACGACAGCACTGAAAAAAAGTGATTGGCAACAAGTCCTCACACCTACGACCGTTGCAGCATCCCTGCAGTCACATGATCAACCAGGCACATATTTACAACAGTTGCAGTGTCCCACGGTCATATGATCGCCATGCTGGCTAGGGAATTCTGGGTGTTGAAGTCCGCCCATCTTCAAACTGTCAAACTGCCAAACACTGGCTTATCATAAGGCCAAGCAATTTTTGTGTTCCACACAATGGTGAATGGTGAATGCTTGTGCTCGGGGGGGGAGGGGAGCTAAAAATCCTGGAAGCTGCACTCCGTTGTGTTCTCCCCTCCATCGCACTACTGTACCTGGAGGTGTGTGTGTCCCATCTGCATTGCTTGAGCAATTCTTAATGGCTATGCTGTGGTTCTGATTTCCAAAATGCAACAGTTCCTCAGTCTTCTCCAAGATTGAGAGGGCTTGCAACTCACGGTCCAGCTGTTCTGTTGACCGGGCGCTCAAGAGGGCAGTGAAAATCAGTTCTCTGCCTTCACATGTTAAAACAGGATCTGCACCGAGAGGAATAAAAGGAAATCTCAATCTGCAAATTTCTTTCCCAAGTACTGTCATTACCTATTTTAATATTAGCACTGATACGAATCTCTTTTAAATTTCACTTCATTTCCATTTTACAGTTTGTTACCTATATACTCAACACGCGCTAGAAGAGCAGGGAGTAAATCAAACCGTAATTATGACTGTATCCTGGTTTGATTTACCCGAACGCAAATGGCTGCTTCATCATCACCTGAACTATTATTTTCAGACTGTTGGTTTACACCATTTAAGGAACCAGCCAACCGATCGTCTTTCCTGCCACAGATTACGCCACGAAAGAACAAGATTTCCTTCCTTTGGTTTCAGTCATTGCGTTAGGACATTTCCCACAAATCTGTCAGTTTATCCAGTGATGCCTTAGCCTCTTTCGTGAGGTGGTTAAAGATCTTACTGGAAGGTTTTGCAAAAACCTGGAACCATCGTCTTTGTTGGTTATTTCAGCCAGCTTTGTTGGTTCTTTCGACACAGGGGTTGAAACGCTCCAAGAGAAAAACCACACAGCTTTTACCTTTGAAATATGCCGGGGAAAAACTGCAGTTGCATTGTTGCTCCAGAGACTGGGCCAAAACTCTCTGAATTGTGCTTTCGTCCTGAGGTTTTTGTTGGCAATCTTAAGGTACAGAAGACACAGAAGGAAGATTAGCAGGAAAGACAAAGAAGATATTTGTATCTCCACTTAGTTTGCTTAATGCATTTACACCCTCCCTGTCAGGTGGAAAGGATCGGGACCACACATTAAGTTGCAGTTAACAGAATCTCACAAGTCTGAAAGTACAAATCTTCCACGGTCTCTTTTAAAGCCTGAGAAACTACGGAGGGCTTTTTCTGAGCCTCTTGCCCCACCCATTATTTAGCTGAGGGCTATGCTGTCCCTTATCTGACTGTCCCCTTGGCAGCGTCCCTTGGCCTATTCCCCTGAGATCTTTCCCACAAACCATTATACTGTAGTATGTTTGGTGCAATCCCACACTTCAGTTCACAGGTCCCCCACTGTCTCCAGCAGGCAGCACTTACCTGCTACTTGAAAACAAAAGGAAACTTTTTGGCTAAAGCGTTTCTTCGGGCAGTCGTTGAACTGCAAAGGTGTGGACTTGCCAAGGGCGTAAGAGGACGAATCACGGGAGACGGAGCAGCAGACGCACCGGCTCACAGAGGCCCCATCCTGCTGGGATCTGATGAAAATTAACAGAGGGGAAGAGAAAGGTCCATAAATAACCAGAGGGAAAGGCCGGAAGAGAACGTGAGAAGTAGAGAAATGGCTGAATCGATTTTAATCGTTTTATCTTCTGCAAAATGGGCGAGGGAGATGCTTTGCTAAATGGAATGAGCTGGACCCCTTGACAGCTATTTTTTGAGAGCCCTTCTAACATGTTCACAGTACAGGTAGTCCTTGACTTACAGCCACAATGAAAGGCAGTTGTTAAATGAATCGTGCCCTTTTTTGCCGTGGCTGTTAAGTTAATCACTGCAGCAGTTAGCAATAGTACTTAGCACTTAGACTTATATACCGCTTCACAGTGCTTTACAGCCCTCTCTAAGTGGTTTACAAAGTCAACCTATTTTCCCCAACAATCTGGGTCCTCAGTTTACCAACCTCAGAAAGATGGAAAGCTGAGTCAACCTTGAGCCAGTCAGAATAGGAAGGAAGGAAGGAAGGAAGGAAGGAAGGAAAGAAGGAAGGAAGGAAGGAAGGAAGGAAGGAAAATAGCAATTGCACTTAGACTTGTATACCGCTTCACAGTGCTTTACAGCCCTCTCTAAGCGGTTTACAGAGTCAGCCTGATGCCCCCAACAATCTGGGTCCTCATTTTACTGACCTCAGAAGGATGGAAGGCTGAGTCAACCTTCAGTCGGTCAGGATCGAACTTGTGGCAGTCGGCAGAGTCAGTCTGCAGTACTGCATTCTAACCCCTGCGCCACCAGGGCTGATATGCTTTCGAAGGAAGGCATTCAACCAACAGGTAAATCAGACTGCAAAGTGAATCAAACTAGTAGCACCACCTCTCTCGGGGTTGTTCCTGATTGCCTTGCTTTGCCATAAATGCATATTTTGGCTCCAGCAAAGCAGCACTTTTCACCTTTCTGTCTGCCCCTCATGCTCAAGTCCTAGAATTTGGGAATCTGTTTCGGCACGAGCAGGCTTCCTTCTGCAAGGATTAGCAGGACATTTCTGCTGGCATTCAGCTTCCTTACTGTTCGCTCACGTAGAAGAGAGGCTTCCCGGGGGTCAAGATGTCCCGCAGCTGTGAATCCGGCTGTTCCACTGTTGTGTACACCAAGGTATCCAGAAGGCCTGAAATCGGTGGGACACCGGAGCCCACCACAAAGTGGCTGATGGTCCCGCTGTACAGGGCGATGGCATTGGCGCCTGCTTTGAGGAGGGGGGCGCTGGAATTCTGGAAGGGCTGCGAGTGAGCTGCACCGCCTGAAAGAAAGAGAACTTTAGGTGGCCTCTACAGGTAGTTGGGCAGGCAAGATGCTCAACAGACGAATCTGAGAGTCAAGCACACCTTCCAAGAGAATAAGCATCTTCTGGCAAGGTCAAGTGTCTATTTACATAGCTTTTTCCTCCTAGGAGAAAGGATCACAGCTTCTCAAACAAGTGCTAGATTCTCGCAAGGTGCTAAAATAAAGTCGCTTGCGTCTTGCACAGAGGAGGGCATGCTGTGCCTGTAAATTGCAGCTTTCGCCTTAGCAACTGTAATTTTGTGCAGAAGCACATCGTTTAACACAGGGGTAAGCAACCTTGGGGCTTTTATGACTCATGGACTTCAACTCCCAGCATGGAATTCTGGGAGTTGAAGTCCATGAGTCATAAAAGAGCCAAGATTGCCTAACCCTGCACTAGATAGAATAGGGCTCTTCAAACTTGGCTCTTTTATGACTCGTGGACTTCAACTCCCAGAATTCCTGAGCCAGCATGGCTCAGCTTGGAAACCTCTCCCTTTTCCCTCAGCGTGGCTGGCTCAGGAATTCTGGGAGTTGAAGTCCACGAGTCATAAAAGAGCCAAGGTTGCCTACCCCTGGTCTAGCCAACGGCTACTGATCGTGCTGGCCAATGGATCCTGGGTCAGAAACCGGACAAACAGACATACAGAAAGTATCTAGCCCTACCTGGAATTTCAGACAGTCCTGAACCCAACAGAAGTAACCCATCAGGAGAGGTTTCACCCTTGACTTCCATGACAGAGTAGATCTGTCGGGTGCTTCCTTCAATCAGCACCATCACCAAGTCCTTTACCTCTTGGGAAGGGGGACCTTGGAGCTCCACAAACTCAGAGTCCCCAGCAGAGGATGCCAACTTAACCTCATTGATCAGCACCAAAGAGGCGTTCAACTGTGAGAAAGGAATGCAGTGGTTGTCGGAGCCTGGGGTCGGCGCTCCCACTTGGAAGAAGCTCTGAGAATCCGCCCCTTGGCATCTCTCCAGAGATTCATCATCTGTGGTCCGGAATAACGGGTCTTCCAAGAAAGGTTCCGTGCCAGGGGTCAGCACACGAACCAACTCGTCTGCGTTGTCCTTTTTCTTAGATTTATGCACCAACGCATCCACCAGGTCTTTGTTGTCTACAGGCATGCCTTCGTACAAGTCCGATCTCCCAAAGTAGAGAGCAATTGCATCCGGTCCATTCTGGATTGTGCTCTTTGAGAGGATGATAGCTGGCCTTGGGACAAGGCTGCCAGACCCAATCAGGAGAAAACCTTGGTCATCTGTGGAGAAACCACCAAGATCTATGACTTTGTAGGCCTTGTTTCCCTTTCCATTGTGGAGGACTAACTGATATCCGTTCAAAGCCACTCTTTGTCCACTGACATGATAGAGTTCCAAATACTCCATGGTGTCGTCTCCGGGATTATCTGCATTGACTTCATTAATCAGGAGCGTCGGCTTCATCTTTTGGTCCATGAGGAGGTTCTGTGAATTCCCGTCATGTAACCAGATGCATAGAAGGAGCACCAAGGCAACGATCAAGCCAGATCCCATGACTGCAGAGATGAGCTGTTTCCCAGGAGTTTAACAATCAGGTCCACTTTCCAATAAGGTCTGGACAAAACAGAAGAGAAAATAGCTGGGAAAAACAGCAAACAGGATTCAGTCCTTACAGCTGATTCGGACTGTATCATTTTCCCATGTTAATCTTATACTTTACAGGGATTATGTATAAGGTTATCTCCTACTGTAGACTATACGATGGGTCAATATTGGTATAACGCTGAAACATTAATAGATGAATTTTTATTGCCTCAAGTTATCTGTTATTTCCGTTCACTTAATAAAGCACAATAAACCCCTTTCAGCTTAGCTGGCCAAACAGACTTCTCTTCCACATTATATCAAAATATTTACTTAACCATGGTTGGTAATAAGCCATAATCAGCAAGACCACACCTGCTAAGCCATACGCTGCCATTCGCAAACCTAATTCCCCAAAGACAAATAAACACTTTTTACAATGATGTATGGGATAAAATAACTGATTTTGTCGTTGTTTAAATGGGTTTTACTATTAGAAAATGAATCTCGCCAGCAAAATGTGGGCGAGTTTCCTGCTCTTTTTTTAAAATCTACCATAGAAACTGTGGTTTACACACAAAAGATTGTATCTCGTCCCTTTTGACCGCAGTTTGGGTAAGCTCATATCCTGTTATTGGTGACAATAACTTTTAAATTAAGAATGTATTTGTGTACAAATGAGTCAGAGAGGAAAAACACTGTACAAAATGCGATTCTAGCAGCTTGTTGCATTACAGTTCGTTGCTGCTAACACCTCCCACCTCCCAAAGTTTTCGGGAATTTTAACTGCCAGAGCCCTCTTTTCCCCAGAAAGTGCACACTTCAGCTTCTTGGAAGGTATCCCTAGGTGTGATTTTCTCAACAGCTTAGATTTCTGTTACTTTTGGGTGTTTTTAAAATGCAGAGCATCTGAGCGATTAATGAGGAAGTTGGCATTTCACGTTTTATTCTGACTTGGATAATATTTGTTTTCTCCAATCTTTGCCCTGTGAAAACCATGGGAACAATACAGTATTTACCTACCTGTCAAGTTAATTGGAGGGTTGGAAAGACTGTAATATTAAAAACAGAGGCAGATCCGCCATGATACCAGAAATATGCCACTGCAGTCACTGTAGGTATTCATCTCCTGGAACAGCAAAAAACAGAAAATAAAGAAGCACTGCTAAGCTGGGCAGAGATTACTTTGCGCTAATACAGAAGAGTGATTATCATATTAATTAAAGTGTCAGCCTAGATGATATAGTTCACATCTGCACTTGGTTACCCACTACACCACTACAGTCTGCACCGCTGAGCTTAACAAATCTTTTTAACAAATCTTGGATAGGATAGGATAGGATAGGATAGGATAGGATAGGATAGGATAGGATAGGATAGGACAGGACAGGACAGGACAAGTGGAGTGGAGTGGAGTGGAGTGGAGTGGAGTGGAATGGAATGGAATGGAATAGAATAGAATAGAATAGAATAGAATAGAATAGAATAGAATAGAATAGAATAGAATAAGTGGAATGCAATAGAGTAGAATAGAGTAGAGTAGAGTAGAAAATAGAATAGAATAGAATAGAATAGAATAGAATAGAATAGAATAGAATAGAATAGAATAGAATAGAATGAGTGGAATGCAATAGAATAGAGTAGAGTAGAGTAGAGTAGAGTAGAGTAGAGTAGAGTAGAGTAGAGTAGAATAGAATAGAATAGAATAAGTGGAATGCAATAGAGTAGAATAGAGTAGAGTAGAGTAGAAAATAGAATAGAATAGAATAGAATAGAATAGAATAGAATAGAATAGAATAGAATGAGTGGAATGCAATAGAATAGAGTAGAGTAGAGTAGAGTAGAGTAGAGTAGAATAGAATAGAATAGAATAGAATAAGTGGAATGCAATAGAGTAGAATAGAGTAGAGTAGAGTAGAAAATAGAATAGAATAGAATAGAATAGAATAGAATAGAATAGAATGAGTGGAATGCAATAGAATAGAGTAGAGTAGAGTAGAGTAGAGTAGAGTAGAGTAGAGTAGAGTAGAATGAGTGGAATGCAATAGAATAGAATAGAATAGAGTAGCGTAGAATAGAGTAGAGTAGAGTAGAGTAGAGTAGAGTAGAGTAGAGTAGAGTAGAGTAGAGTAGAGTAGAGTAGAGTAGAATAGAATGAGTGGAATGCAATAGAATAGAGTAGAGTAGAGTAGAGTAGAGTAGAGTAGAGTAGAGTAGAGTAGAGTAGAGTAGACTAGACTAGAATAGAATAGAATAGAATGGAATAGAATAGAATAGGAGTTACCAATCTACCACCGTCTGCAGCACAGATCTTAACAAATCTTGCAAGGCTGTTATACCAATCCTCTAGACATCGTTGTGAGAGAAAGAGCAAACTCAGCAAGCCTGGCACACAGCACTTGTGGGAAGCCACCATTGTCTTCAAAGACCTATGAGTCAAAGCACTGCCAGTCAACAAAGCCGCTGTGTTTCATTAACTCAAGGCGAGGGTGAAGCTTGACAATCAACCCTGGTTGGCTTTCAGGATGGGTTGAACAAGCCCGATTCCTACGGCCAAGCTGTTGTAAAATGGTTTATAGCTGGGATTTCCCCTTGAAGATTAAATCATGGTATTCTTAAACAGTTGGGATCAAGCCACACCAAAGCAAAGCAAAGCTAAGCAAAGCACACAATGACGTAGCCTAACATTTAAATATAGTCACTCTCTCCCCATTCTAAGCTTCTGGGAGAAAGTGAGTGGGTTATATTTATTTTTTATTTATTAGATTGCTATCCAGCCTTTATTATTTTTTTCTAAATAACCCAAGGCAGTGAAAATACCTCATACTCCTTCTTCCCCCTATTTTCCCCACAACGACAACCCTGTGAGGTGGGTTGGGATGAGAGAGAACGACTGGCCCAAAGTCACCCAACTGGCTTTCAGGGGCTGCCCCAAAGAAGAGGGAGTCAAGCTATTCTCCAAAGCCCCTGAAGGCAGGATAAGAAGCAACGGATGGAAACTAATCAAGGAGAGAAGCAACCTGGAACTAAGGAGAAACTTCCTGACAGTTAGAACAATTAACCAGTGGAACAACCTGCCTCCAGAAGCGGTGAATGCTCCAACACTGGAAGTTTTTAAGAAGAGACTGGACAGCCATTTGTCCGAAATGGTATAGAGTTTCCTGCCTGAGCAGGGGGTTGGACTAGATGACCTCCAAGGTCCCTTCCAACATTATTATTATTATTATTATTATTATTATTATTATTATTATTATTATTATTATTATTATTATTATTACTACTACTATTACTACTACTACTACTGTTGTTGTTTGTTGTTATTATTACTATTATTATTTATTATTATTATTATTATTATTATTATTATTATTATTATTATTATTATTATTATTATTATTATTATTATTATTATTATTATTATTATTATTATTGGAAGGCTAGAACTCACAGTCTCCTGGTGATTGGGCCAAAGTCACTTAACCAGCTTTCATGCCTAAGGTAGGACTAGAACTCACCACCTCCCGGTTTCTAGCCTAGTGCTTTAACCACTAGATCAGACTGGCTTTCTTTATCCTGAGCACAACCAATAAATAATAATAATAAAAAATAAATAAAGATAAGCAACCCGAACAAAATCAAAATCTAAAGGACACCTTTTCTTTAGTTCTTACATCAAGAGGGGGGGAAAAAGCGCCTGTTCCATTTCCACCCATCCCTGCCCAGCTATGAAAGAGAAGATTTCGTTTGCATCACAACCAAGCAACTTGGTTTGCTTAACTGTGATTTAAAGAAGCCCCCCATTTATTGGGTTCAGCCAGCATCCTGGCCCGCCGCCAGCGCTGGCGTTTCAGCAGCGAAAGCCCCAGAGGAGCCGCTTAACGCAACGGCATCGCCCGTCCCGGCGTGTGAAAACAAGAAACTTGACATTTCAACAGCTTCTGTTTTCTCTCCGGTTCGGCTTCCCTTCTGCTCTCCAGAAGTGGGGGCTCTGCCCAGCCAAAGGCGGCCCAGGAGAGGGAGCTCACTTGGGGGGTCCAAGGAGGAGAACGCCCCCCCCCAGTCCTTCCCATTCGCCGGCCTTTGGAAAGAGGAAACGTGGAAGGAAAAAAAAAGGAAGGTGCTTCCTTTCCTTTCCTCTCCTCTCCTTCCCTCTTTCCTTTCCTCTCCTTCCCTCTTCCTCCTTCCTTTCCTCTCCTTCCCTCTTCCTCCTTCCTTTCCTTCCCTCTTCCTCTTTCCTTCCCTCTCCTTCCCTCTTCCTTCTTTCCTCTCCTCTCCTTCCCTCTTTCCTTTCCTCTCCTTCCCTCTTCCTCCTTCCTTTCCTCTCCTTCCCTCTTCCTCCTTCCTTTCCTTCCCTCTTCCTCCTTCCTTTCCTTCCCTCTTCCTCTTTCCTTTCCTTCCCTCTTCCTCTTTCCTTTCCTCTCCTTCCCTCTTCCTCTTTCCTTTCCTCTCCTTCCCTCTTCCTTCTTTCCTTTCCTCTCCTCTCCTCTCCTTCCCTCTTTCCTTTCCTCTCCTCTCCTTCCCTCTTCCTCCTTCCTTTCCTTCCCTCTTCCTCTTTCCTTTCCTCTCCTCTCCTTCCCTCTTCCTCCTTCCTTTCCTCTCCTTCCCTCTTCCTCCTTNTCCTTCCCTCTTCCTCTTTCCTTTCCTCTCCTTCCCTCTTCCTTCTTTCCTTTCCTCTCCTCTCCTCTCCTTCCCTCTTTCCTTTCCTTTCCTCTCCTCTCCTTCCCTCTTCCTCCTTCCTTTCCTTCCCTCTTCCTCTTTCCTTTCCTCTCCTCTCCTTCCCTATTTCTCCTTCCTTTCCTTTCACTCTTCCTCCCTTCCTTCTTCCCTTCTCCTCCCTCCCTCCCTCCCTCCCTCCATCCTTTCCATTTCCCTCCTTCTTACCTTTCCTTTCTTTTTCGAAAGTAAAAAAAAGAGAGAGAGGGAAAGCGCGGCAGTCAATGAAAGAAGAACCGTCTCCAACCTCCACGGAGCAAGGAAGGGCGTCCAGGCGTCCCGGGGCGCATCTCGCTCGGGCTTCCAGTGCGCGCCCTGCCCGCCTCCGCTCCGCCTCCGCCTCCGGCCAGCTCATCCCACTCGCGGCTGGCAGATCCACGCCGAAAAGCTTCCACGCCAAGCGGGGCCCGGGGAAAGCTCGGGGGTCGTCCTCGGAGCTCTGAGGGTCTCCGGCTGCAAGCGCCAAGAGCCCGGCCTTGGAAGCGCGTTTGGGGAGGTTTGAGGGGAGAGGAGGCGTCTTGATCCCCCCCCCTTTTCAAAATCCGGGGCTGGGAGGGCTTAAACCGGGATTTTCCCTTGAGAGTTAAATCACAGGGTGTGTTTTCCCCGCTTTCTTTCTTAGCTTGGCCTGGATAATGAAAATGCATTTTCTGAATGTTTCCTTCTGCCCGTGGAAAAGCTCCGCGTAAAACGCGTGGCGGTCCCGTTCGTTGCACCGCCAACACGCGGATTCCTCCTTAATTGCGCCGTATTGTACGTCGACGGGGCTGCAAGAAGCAAAAATGGCCATTAGGGGGGCAGCCAAGAGCAGGCAGCCCTCTTTACATATTGTATGTTTACATAAGTATGTTCTGCTTGGGTCGAACTGGACTGCGCATTGGAATCACATTTCAGGAGGCATGTGGTATAGTAGAGCTCCCCAACTTTTCCAGCTAGGTGGCCTGGAAGGAAAGGGAGGAGCAGGGAAATGAGCGCACGGGGCAGCGCTAGCGCGCGCACACACAAACACACCACACGTGCCTTCGGTGGTGTGCTGGCGCCTACCTGCATGCCCAAACAGGCCGCTAGCGCCCGCGTGACGCTGGTGGCGGTGCTAACGCACCCACACATGCGCAAACAGGGCTGCTAGCCCCCGTGCAGCGGCACTACTGCAAGTGGGAGAGGCCTCGCCAGCTATTCCCGTGGCCCGATGGCCAACAGGCTATGGCAGTGGTGGCGAACCTATGGCACGGGTGCCAAAGGCGGCACTCAGAGCCCTCTCTGTGGGCACGCGCGCCGTCACCCCAGTCCTAGGCCTTCAGCTGGGTTTTATAAAAGCTTTTCGCTTTAGGCCTCCGCTGCCATGTGCAAAAAAAAAAGGTTCAATCAATCAATCAATTTCAACTTCTCCAGGGAAAAAAAAAGATCTCGCAAAGTTGGAATTGATTGATTGAACTTTTTAGTCCCACCCAGTCTGCCGTTACCACTGCAGCCACACCCACCCAATGGGCCACACCCACCCGGCACCCAACAATGCATAAGTGGGTTTTGGGTTGCAGTTTGGGCACTCGGTCTCTAAAAGGTTCGCCATCACTGGGCTACGGCCTGATACTGGGCCGCGGACCATAGGTTGGGGACCCCTGTGGTATAGCATTTGTCAAGCGCTGGGGAAATCAGGAGAGTCAGGCAGTTCAAATGAGTATAAAGATTTATTGCAGGCTTAAGCTCTCTATGAGAATGTGAACTACTAACGGTCAAGGGAAATTAGCAGGAAATAAGAAAGGAATTCAGGGTGGGCTGGATTTAGATCTCTTGTGGGTGCGCAGAGACTCATGACTGATGACGCGTTTGACTCCTCCCTCGGGCTCAGCCCGATCATCTCCTACATCATGTTTGGGATGGAACTTTGAGTCAAGTGTCTCTCATTATGTCTTGTCCTTGGCAGTTTTTTAAGGACACAGTCTTCTTTGGACCAATTATTCTCTTCTCTCCACTAATGTTCTTCACCAGCTGAATAGTAACAGGAGAACCCGTGGCCTGCTTAAGATTGCCAAATTGGAGCTACTGAAAATAGGGTCAATGGATCCTCGTCTGACCCATAGAAATAAGTAGAGCATTCAAAATTGGAGGGTTTTTTTTGGGGGGGGGGGAAGAGTGTTGAAGGAGAGAGAGGAAGCCTCTTAATCAGGAACCTTTTTTGACTAGGATTCCAGTTAAGGATAGCACCGATTTCTCCATCTTTAAATTTCATATTGTTGAAAGCCAATTTGGTGGCATGGTTAAGGGACCAGCCTAAAAACCAGGAGACTGTGAGTTCCAGTCCTGCCTTATATCCAAAGCCAATTGGGTGACCTTGGTGACCCTGATCAGGCAGTGGCCAGGAAGCAACAGTGAACAGAATGCATCAAAAAAATTAAAATAAAATAATAAAATATAAAATGAAATAAAATAAAATTGTTGTGACCATCTGGGAAGATTCCCCCCCCCCCAATTTCGCTCAAATGTCACCATTTTCAGATAGACATCAGGGTTAAACTTGCCAACCTTTGTGAAATCTTTCAAGGCTTTTGAAATGTTGCTGGAAAGGATAAATGTTTTGCAGTTTCCTATGAAGCAATGTTGGGGTTTTTAATCAGGAGAATGATGTTTTTTGCAAAGGAGAGGAACTTAGCCCTTTAGCAGAACTGACCTTCCCTGACTTGGGGCATTCCAGATGTGAGTGCAGCTGCCAGGCAACTAACTATAGGTTGTCATTCATCTTCTCTGGAGGGCCTGAGTTCCCCCACATGGGAATGGGTTGAGCTAAATATATCAGTGGTGTATCACGTACTTAGAATATAGAAGCATAGGGCTGGAAGGGAACTTAAGAGACCATCCAGTCCAACCCCCTGCTCAAGTAGGAGACCCTACTACATCATTCTGGACAAATGGCTGTCCAATCTCTGAATCGTTGCAGGATGTAAGCCGTTCCATGTAAAGCTGCCTTTTGCAATTGACTGGTGAGGATTTTTGTCAACGGTGGAAGCCTCTGAATTCTTTGGCCATGATTTTGAGCAACTCAGTTTGTAGGCTCTTGTTTCAAATACAGTTGCAGGAACTATCTGCCTCTCAGAGCTGAAAAAAAGAATGCAGTCCAGCTGGAATTCTGCACCTGGAATGTGGAAGAGGGCGTCACCCACCTATCTCCAGCAGCAAAATGTCTTCTGCCATCCTTGTCCGTATCTCCAATCACCTTTCCCTTCCGTGAACTTAGGAATTCTTTTTCTTTTTCTTTCTTTCTTTCTTTTTCTTTCTTTCTTTCTTTCTTTCTTTCTTTCTTTTTCTTTCTTTCCTATGTCTTTTTTCTTTTCTTCCTTTTCTTCCTTCTTTCCTTCCTTCCTTCTCTTTTTCTTGTTGAACTAAAATTCAACCCTAACCCTAACCCTTTCCCTTCCGTGAACTTAGGAATTCTTTTTCTTTCTTTCTTTCTTTTTCTTTCTTTCTTTCTTTCTTTCTTTCTTTCTTCTTTCTCTTTCTTTCTTTTCTATCTGTCTTTTTTCTTTTCTTCCTTTTCTTCCTTCTTTCCTTCCTTCTCTTTTTCTTGTTGAACTAAAATTCAACCCTAACCCTAACCCTTTCCCTTCCGTGAACTTAGGATTTCTTTCTTTTCTTTCTTTCTTTCTTTCTTTCTCTTTCTTTCTTTCTTTCTTTCTTTCTTTCTTTCTTTCTTTCTTTCTTTCTTTCTTTCTTTCTTTCTTTCTTTCTTTCTTTCTTATCTGTCTTTTTTCTTTCCTTCCTTCTTTCCTTCCTTCCTTCTCTTTTTCTTGAACTAAAATTCAACCCTAACCTTAACCCTTTCCCTTCCATGAACTTAAGAATTCTTTCTTTCTTTTTCTTTCTTTCTTTTTTTCTTTCTTTCTCCTTCTGTCCGTCCTTCCTTTTCTTTCTCCCTTCCTTTTCTTTCCTTCCTTCTCTTTCCTTCCTTCATCTTCCTCCCTTCCCTTATTCCCCTCCCCTTTCTCTGTGTGTCTCCCCCCCCAACACACACACACACAGAGGAAGGCCTCAAGGGGTTTGAGCAAAAAGGCTTGAGTCAGTGCACTTTGCTTGGTGTGCAACTTTTAATCAGGCCAGGAAGGAAATGCTGCTAAACGGATTTTCAAGGAACTGCTGGTGAGGGAGAGAGCAAAAAGGCCAGCCCAGCTCCTGCAGAAACCCTGCACAGAAGCTTCAAAGGGGGGGGGGGGTTGTGCGGATGAGTGGGGAAAGTGACATCTGAAAGCCCTCGTGCAATTTGGATGCAAATCTTCTCAGGATCGCTGCCTCCATCACGTTCTCCCCATTCTGAACTTTTTTCCAAAAACCTCGCGACAGCCAGAGGGATGCAAGTGGGGGGTTTCTATTGGGGGTGGGGGGGGAAGCACCCCACGATGCAGGAGGCACTGTTGGGGGTGGGGGACCTAGGCGTTCAGTCTGCAGCTGTGGAAACAGAAGAAGGAGCAAAGCATTGAAGGACTGGCGAGCACAGCATTCATCAGCTTTAAAAAAACTCCCAAGCAAAGTTGACCAGTTGTGTCAAAAAAACATTTTTTGCAGCGGGTGCGAAGGGGAAGACAAAAAAAATCTCCCTCTTTTTTTTTCTTAAAAAAAAAAATAGGAAGTCTGTGTTTTTTTTTCCTACTAAGGAAGTAGGTGTCAACGTCTACCGCTTCGGCTGGGAAAGGAACAAGCAGAATATTAGTTGGAGATTGAATGAATGGGAAGTGAGAAAATGTCAAGCTTGTGAGAATGACCCACTGGGGATTGAACAGAATAGCAGAGTTGGAAGAGACCTTGGAGGTCATCTAGTCCGACCCCCTGCTCAGGCAGGAAACCCTATAGCATTTCAGACAAGTGGCTGTCCAATCTCTTTTCTTAAAAACTTCCAGTGTTGGAACATTCATAACTTCTGGAGGCAGGTTGTTCCACTGATTAATTGTTCTAACTGTCAGGATATTTTCTCCTTGATCAGTTTCCATCCATTGTTTCCTGTCCTGCCTTCAGGTGCTCTGGAGAATAGGTTGACCCCTCCCTTCTTTGTGGCAGCCCCTCAAATATTGGAACACTGCTATCCTGTCACCCCTAGTCCTTTTCATCAGACTAGACATACCCAATTCCAGCAACTGTTCTTCATATGTTTTAGCCTCCAGTCCTCTAATCATCTTTGTTGCTCTTCTCTGCACTCTTTCTAGAGTCTCAGCATCTTTTTGAATATTGTATTTTTTTTTAAAAAAAAAAATCTTCTGAAGTATGGGCAGTCTACAACTTTCAACCATTCCGTGTAAGGTTACAATGGCACTGCAAAAAGTGACTTTTAACCGGTCCTCACCCTTACAAATAATCAGGGCTTTTTTTTGTCATAGAATGCCCAGAACGGAGTTCCGGCACCTTTTTTGGACAGAACCTTGTAGGGTAGGCAAGGCGGGTTGTATGATATGTGTGAGTTCCGGCACCTTTTTCTTTTTTACAAAAAAAGCACTGCAAATAATAATAACAACAACAACAACCAAAGAGAGAAACAACCTAGAACTAAGGAGAAACTTCCTGACAGTGAGAATAATTAACCAGTGGAACAACCTGCCTCCAGAAGCAGTGAATGCTCCAACACTGGAAGTTTTTAAGAAGAGACTGGACAGCCATTTATCTGAAATGGTGTAGGGTTTCCTGCCTGAGCAGGGGGTTGGACTAGATGACCTCCAAGGTCCCTTCCAACTTTATTATTATTATTATTATTATTATTATTATTATTATTATTATTATTATTATTATTATTATTACTACAACAACAACAACAACTTAACTGCAGTGATTTTGCTTAATGACTGTGGCAAAAATGTCATCAAATGGGGTACTTTAGCAACGGAAATTCTCCACCCAAATTTGATAATATCATGTAGTTTAGGAAAAGCCCCCAAATGCCTGGAATCAGAATAAGCCATGAGTTAATTATCTTTGTCCACATAATTTCGCTTGGTAGACACTGCTGTTTATGCTTTGGGAAGTCTTCTCCTTGGAAACCAAAGAGAGGACCCTGCTTTTTCATAAAAAATAGGCAACTAGATTTTCTTTGTTTTCCCTTGAAGATGTTTCGCTTCTCATCCTAGAAGCTTCTTCAGTTCTGAACTGAAGAATCGAAGAAGCTTTTTGGATGAGAAGTGAAATATCTTCAAGCAAAACCAAGAAAAGTCCAGTTGCCTATTGAAAAAGCACCTTTGGGACAACCACGACCTGGATGACTGAGAATCTCCATAGATAAAGAGAGGACCTTTGCCTTTGATTAAAATCAGAGTCTCCAGATTAGAAAAGGACTATTTTCTGATATTTACTTTACTTTGGCAGTTAGTCAACCGATCATGAGGTGGCCTGGGGGGGGGGGGTGTCAAACCACCACGCTCTTGCAATTTAAACCAAGTCCTATGAAATTTGACCATTTCTGTTTTTGAGGCAAGAGCGGTGGAATCTTGCAAAATTTGAGGGGCCTTGTGAAATGTTAGCAACTTCAGATATTTCTGAAGTAAATCACTGTTTCCTGTGCTCTTGTAACGTTGTAAGCTCGCTAAACGAACGTGGGTTAAGTCAAGGACTAACTCGTAGGAAGGAAAGTGGAAGGGAGGAAAAAGCATGGAGAAGTATAATGGAAAATACCTTTGAGAAAATGGCTGCTTGAGGGTTTTATACGTTAAAAATTTGAATAATGCATTAGACATCAGAGAGCATCATACTAAAGGCAGAAAAATCTACTCACCAGGCACTCTAAGTCTAGAATTTGCCAGTGGTTCCAAATCTGCAAGAGAAAAAGAAAAATAGGAAGGGAAATAAAACAAGAAATTCTTACTGGGCAGTATATGCAAAGCTCCATGTCTAGAAATGTACCAGTATTTTAAAACTGAGGGGTCCTTAATGCTCTATGAGCTTGGTTGTTTTCTTACAAACATTTCATTACCTAAACTAGGTAACATCATCCATGCTAGATCATGAACAGAGCACTGATGATGTTACCTAGTTTGGTAATGAAATGTCTGCAAGAAAAGAACTAAGCTCAGAGTGTCAAGGGCCCTTCATTTAAACCCTGAAACTACAAATATTCTCCTTTACTGTTTCATTTTAAAACTGATCTGCTAACATATCTCTCAAAACCTGACCGCAGTTACATCTTTAAAGATGTGGTTGTCCAAATTAGATCTCAGACATGATTGTTCTTATTTTAGGATAAGCCGTAGTTTGGACAGGCTTGAAAATTGCGTATCTGTCTGGCTTTCTGTTTCAAAAATCTATTTAGATAGTTCTACAAGAATTATTACTAAATCACCCTGCAACCTTCGTTCCATTGCCTTCAAAGAAATATAAACAAATATACATCAGGCATAGCATAGTTTCTCCCCTTTTGGCTTGGGATGAGGTATCGGTTAGATTTAGAACATAGAACATAGAATAATAAAGTTGGAAGGGACCTTGGAGGTCATCTAGCCCAACCCCCTGCTCAGGAAGGAAACCCTATACCATTTCGGACAAATGGCTGTCCAGTCTCTTCCTAATTGTTCTAACTGTCGGGATCCTTCCTGCGATTCATCTGCTCCCTATTTTCTTTACCACTGAGTCTCCTCGTGAAGTCGCTTGGGAACAGGCGGCTGTGGTCGTCTCCTCACATACACTTCCGTGTCAGCAGTCTCCTGCACAGCTTGCTCTGCAGGACAATGGAGGGGGGGGAAGAGAAAACCAATCCAAAAAGGTTAATTCACACTCCAGCATCTCAATAACACAAGATCCACAGGTTAACACCCTACATACTGCATCCAGTTTTAATCACCACGATGTAAAAAAGATGTTGAGACTCTAGAAAAAGTACAGAGAAGAGCAACAAAGATGATTAGGGGACTGGAGGCTAAAGCATATAAGGAACAGCGGCTGGAATTGGGTCTGTCTAGTTTAACGAAAAGAAGGACGAGGGGGGACATGATAGCAGTGTTCCAGTATCTCAGGGGCTGCCCCAAAGAAGAGGGAGTCAAGCTATTCTCCAAAGCACCTGAAGGCAGGACAAGAAGCAACGGATGGAGACTAACCAAGGAGAGAAGCAACCTAGAACTAAGGAGAAACTTCCTGACAGTGAGAACAATTAACCAGTGGAACAACCTGCCTCCAGAAGCAGTGAATTCTCCAACACTGGAAGTTTTTAAGAAGAGACTGGACAGCCATTTATCCGAAATGGTATAGGGTTTCCTGCCTGAGCAAGGGGTTGGACTAGATGACCTCCAAGGTTCCTTCCAACTTTATCATCATCATCGTCATCATCATCGTCGTCGTTGTTGTTTTGTTGTTGTTTTTTATTATTATTATTATTGTTGTTGTTGTTGTTGTTGTTGTTGTTATTATTATTATTATTATTATTATTATTATTATTATTATTATTATCCCTAAATGCTAACCTGCTCAGAAAGAAGTGGATATTTTTTTTACATGCAGGCACCATAAACATGCCTCTCTTTCAAAAACATTTCACACCAGTTTGGTGTAGTGGTTTAAGGCACCAGACTAGCAACCAGGAGATGGTAAGTTCTAGTCCTGCCTTAGGCATGAAAGCTGGCTGGGCCGACTTTGGGCCAATCACCCAGAGACTGCGAGTTCTAGTCCTACTTCAGGCACGAAAGCCGGCTGGGTGACTTTGAGTCAATCACCAGGAGATGGTGAGTTCTAGTCCTGCCTTACTGGATGACTTCGGATCCATCCCTCTCTCTCCGCCCAACCCACCTCAGAGGATTGTTGTTATGGGGAAAATAAGAGGAGGAAAGAGTATAAAGGTGGGATAATCATCTAATCAGCAAATAAAATAAATGCAGCTTTAGTCACCAGATCACTGGCTCAGTTACCCACTACTATAATTCCACCATCATCAAAAGATGTATGAAGGTAACACAGATGGGCACAAAATGGAAGGGGCATCCATAAGGTGCTTGGTGAAAATGGATGAACTGATCCAGAGATACTTTCTTTGGTTCCCTTCCATATCCCCAGTTACTAGACACTCCCTGTTATTCCAGTCCATTTTTTTTGTCTATAGTCTGTTCACATGTGCCTCTGCTTCCAAGGTCTTTCTATTATGTTGTTCCAACAAATAATGCATTCCTTCTATTATGAGCTTCAGTCAAAACCCCCGTCCCAAACAATGATGGGAAAGTTTACACTGTTTTTTAAAACAAATGGTCATTTTTTTTTTCACGTGCCGAAAAACCAGGAAGTAGCAGACAAAGTTCAACCAAAATGAAAAATGAATGATTGTGGAACATGCTGCTGGCATGGAGCTAGAGGGTGGTGAACTGAGGCCATTGTTGAAAATGGCTTTGAGATTAAGAAAGGGCCAAAATATCACCAGATCAGAATTAGCTGACTCTGTAGGTAGATTTAAATTCTGGTTAATCCTGTAATCATTTATAGGGAGAATTGTTGCATAAATCATAATAATAAGATAGGTCAGGTATGCATGCTTGCTGTGTGTTTAAAGACTTGCCAAGTCTCACAAACACACCTTCTTTCAGTAACCTACTCCTGAATCCAGGGTAGGAGATTTGTTTAATACATAAATATTTTTCCCCAACCAGATGCTGTTTCCCATAATATAATCCACCATTGGCTATGCAGTTCAAATCCCACGCTTCGGGAAAAATCAGGAAAAATAGCGCAAACATCACTCTTTCCCCAATTCCAGTGACCTCTCGCCTTGTCTTGGATTCTGAGTTTTCTAGCCACAGTGGCTGAGGAGGATGGTATTATAGTCCAAAAATAGGAGGGAGCCAAGATGGGCAAAAGATACTCTCTCTAGACATGCAAACGCGCTCAATGATTCTGTGAGTATCTATGAAATTTGCGATGCCAACAGGGACTTACCAATTTCATCCAAGATATTCTGCTGAGCAGTATGGTGAGCTTTCTCCTGTTCATTTAAAAAGAGAAGGTGGGAAAGAGAAAAAAAAAGACACACATTAATTGGAAGCTTTAGAACAAGGCTTTTCAACCAGTGGTATGGGTACCACCTGTGGTACATTGGCACCTGGCAGGTGGTACACGACCATCCTAGAAAAGTGGTAGCGGGGGAGGGAATGAGCTGAACCGGTGGCAGCACCACACAAGCCTGAGCGAGAGACGGCTGGAGCTGCAGGGCTGTCAGGGCTCAGCGGAAGCGCCAGGATCAGTGCCGCTTTCCAGCTGATCGGCACTTCTTCAGGGCTGTCAGGGCTCAGCAGAAGCGCCAGGATCAGCGCCAGGCTCCAGCTGGAGCTCGGCGCTGATCCTGGTGCTTCTGCTGAGCCCAGAAGAAGCGCCGATCAGCTGGAATGTTGCAGCATCTCCAGGGTCTTGTGATTTACATTCAGATGCTTGGCAACTGATTCATATTTATGACGGTCACAGTGTCCCAGGGTCATGTGAAGTGACCAAAACCT